>NW_012267234.1:292823-341266 GCF_000151885.1 Dipodomys ordii
ACACACACACACACACACACACACACACACACACACACACACACACACACACACACACACAATGTGGAGGAGGTCATGCCAACTCCACCTTGTTAAGAGGAGAACCTGAACCCCTACAGCCTGCTTTCCTAAGGCTGAAGCCTGGGAAGGTAAGCAGACCAGATACAGCTTGTATTCTGATGAGGATAGCCAGGAAAGCAATAAGTTATCTTCTTAGTTGTCAAGACAACACCATCTTCTTATAATACATGACACACACAGCAGGCTTTCAGACTATAATATTATTTCATAAATGCTGCTCTTTTAAAAATCAGAAATGCTAAAATAGAACATTAACTCAGTATACTCTCCAAAGAGTATTGTGCTACCCTTAAGCTTTGAAATCTTATAGTATTGGTTACAGTTTCCTAGGTGGTTACTGTTTTAAGACCTGACATGAACTTTTCTTCTTGGTTGGTTGTGGGGCTGGAACTCAGGGGCTGGGCCTTGTCCCTGAGCTCTTTTTTCTCAAGGCTAGGGTTCTACCACTCTAAACCACACAGCTCCACTTCCAGTTTTCTGGTGGTTAGGTAGAGGTAAGAGTTTCACAGACTTTCCTACCCAAGCTGGCTTTGAACTGTGATCCTCAGATCTCAGCCTCCTGAGTAACTACGACTATAGGCGTGAGCCACAAGCAGTTGGCTCTGACATTAACTTTTGATTCCAAACACCAAAATTTCCCCCTACTAGCAAGGGCTGCGTGTGGCTTACAGCAGAGGGAGTAAATGCACACAATAGGGCGGTGGAGATCTGGGGCACCCGTCATCTCTTTGGTATAGACCAGGGTGGACAGCTGATGTACACACACTCACCTGTACCTCAAAGGTAAAATATTTTTTCAGGTTTTTGATAATCATAACGAGAAAAGGAAGTTTAATTCCCAGCGTCTTCTTTGGGTCTGCAGGACATGTGATGTATGTGGTGCTATAGAGAGAAAGGCAGATACAAAAGGTGCACACAATTATCCACAGAGCCCTCAACTATTAAGCCACAGAATGTTCTTTAAAAGGCCTGATGCACGCATGATGGTAGGTACCTGTAGTGCCGTAGTACCAGATACTCAGGGAGTTGAAGCAGGAAGACTGAGCCCAGGAGTTTGAAGCCAGCCTGGGCCACAAAGGGAAACCCTACCTCAAAACCCAAACCAAAGCCAAAAATGCTAGACTCAGAAATAAAAGCTTAACACAGTACTAGATACTACCAGCAAAATATTGGAAAAACACCAGACAAGTGGAATTTAGGAAATTCTTCCACTGAAGGGGACTTCAATTATGGTCCAAGAGAATTATGAGATGAGAGAAAACCAAAACAAAGGTCATTGTGGCACTGGCCCTCTTTAGCTGACCATCAATACCCTTCTCACACTCTGGGTGAACATTAAGCATGTGGCTAACACACTGTGCTTTCTGAGTGCTAAGCATGGTCCAAGTACGTCACCCATAGCTACTTAACCCCTATTGTAAGCCTGTGAGGCCATGTAGGTCCCCATCCCTTTACAGGCAAGGAGACTAAGGCCTGGGGATTAGGTGAGTAACTTGCTGAGGGCAGCTCTAAGCAGCAGCCTGTGCTATTAAGCTCAGTGGTGTCCTGCCTCCCTGGTGTGCACATGTCTAGAGAACAGAACTAGCAACCCACCTGACATTTGTCCCTTCAATCTCTAGCACCAGGGACTGGATGTCATTGTCAGTGATTCTTTTGATGTGGCCATTCCGCACCTACAAGGAAGAAAGTTAGGACTGAATTATCTGGCCAGAACCTTGTAGACTCTGATGATGAAATGGAGCACTGAAGGAGCAGCACCGTAGCCCAAGGGGCTCGGCACAGAAGCGTGTGACACAGGATGTCAAGGCCTGCTATTCCTTCCACAGGTGCCATCTTCCCGAAGACATCAACTCGATGTACAAGCATTCCAGGATTGTTCACAAACATTTTTCCTTCTTTCCCACAGTAGTCACACACATCCTAGGGCAAGCAGCAAGACTTCATTTTATGAATGTGACCACTGGCACAGAGGATGGCAAGTGGTAGATCCAAAGTAGGAGACTTGGACTTACCAGACCCCCCTAAAGCCCCTTACCAACCTTGACCACAAAGGTCAACAAACTGCTGACAGTGATACTTCTGAGCGTCGTGGGGGACAGTGGCAAAGAATGACAGCATTATTCCCAGCTGCGTGTAGTGGTGCATGCCCGTAAGCCTAGCTACTTGGGAGGGAGGCTGAGGCAAGTGGGTTGTGAGTTTGAGGCCAGTCTGAGCAACATTGTAAGACCCCATCGCAGCCAAAAAAAAGGATCACTCCTATAACTTCCTTCCTTCTGCATTTTCTTTTCTTTTTTTTTTCCTTTTTGCCAATCCTGGGGTTTGAACTCAGGGCCTGGGTGCTGTTCCTGAGCTCTTCTGCTCAAGGCTAGAACTCTACCACTTGAGCTGCCTTTCACCTTCTGGCTTTTTGGTGGTTAATTGTAGAGAAGAGTCTCGTGGATTTTCCTGCTTTGATCAGCAATTCTCAGATCTCAGCTTCCTAGTAGCTAGAATTATAGGCATAAGCCACTGATGCCTGACTGCATCTTCTTTCCTAGCCTGCTACTTTTTAAATAGGAACTCAAGTCTCACCTGTACCACTTAGTCATCTTTCTTGGCATTTCCAGCTAATCTCGTTTCCTCGCTCATGTTGCTTAGTCTCCGTGATTTAGCACTCTGTCCCATGTTTACAATAGTGCTTGTTTCAGATATGGGATGTACAAAAGGAGGAATCTCTGTTGAGATTTGTTTAGGAACAAATATTTCCAAGCATTAATTTCTGAAGCACTCACTATGGTGGCACAGAGGCATGCCGATGTAGCTTGGAGACAGTTTGGACACTCACACACTAAGTTCAAGCCCTAGGATCTGCACCAAAACCACAACAACAACAAACCCAAAGCATTTTATCTTGTTAGATCTGCATATGGGGAGGGATGATAAGTTGTATTTTCAACACAAGTGTTCTGTGATCCACAGCCTCTAAAAGCTGTTACTGAGTGTGATCCACTTTATGGTGTGTGGAGTTCCCTCAGGTGACATCTGACGTTACTCCTTGTCTTCCTCTGTAAGTAAGACTGCCACCAAGAGTAGTGAGCAAGTACCAGGCACTATTTCTGTTTCTACAAGGCCTGGTGCTGTATCAGGCATCAGCTAAGCATTCGAAGTCATGCTGACTTCTGGAATCTGTCACCCTGAGGGTGGTGGGGGAGGGATTTAGACATTCCTGGACAACACACCACGCCAGGGATTGCCACAGGAAGCTGCAGGTGCTGGAAGCATCACAGAGCCCACGAGGCCTCCAGCATGAAGAACGCCTTCCCACAGAACATCCTCTGGCCCCACTGTCACAGCAGGAATGCTGGGCTAGCCAGGCCCCCCATCTCCACCAATGTAGCATTTCTCAAGACACAAATGTCACATTGAAATGCTTCTCAAACAAAGCTGGTGACATTCAATGCCCTCCTGCTTTGAATGCTGGGCCTCTTTCCAAGGGAGATTAAGAGCACAAAGGCTCAAGTCTGTATGGAAAACACCAACACAGCCCACCTCATTCCGCATGCAAAATGCTCCCAAAATGCAGGAGAACCTGCATTTTTTTGTGGAAACCAGGCAGCTTTTGGTGAAGGAGGAATTATTCAAGAAGTTATTTCCAAATAACATAATGCAGTTTTATTGGTAAGAACTATAAACATGAGCTGAGGGCCAGTGGCGCACATCTGTAATCCTAGCAATCTTAGGATGCTGAGATCCAAGGATCACAATTCAAAGCCAACTGAGGTAGGAAACTCCATGCAATTGTTATCTCTGATTAACCACCAAAAAAATCCAAATGAAGCTGTGGCTCAAGTGGTAGAGCACTAGCCTTGAGCTCAAGGACTGCACTCAGGCTTGAGTTCAAGCCCCGGTATTGTGCACACACACAAAAGAGTAATTTGATAACATACCATAAATTGTTCTCAATAACAAGCATGCTTTAAAAGGTACATACTGAAGACAGAGTTAAATTACAAGGGCTAAGGAGTAATGAGGGCCTGAAGATGCTTCATGCTACAAAGCAACATGTTGCTATTGTACTTATTTATTTTTGATACCAGTCCTAGGGGCTTCAACTCACACCTGGATGCTGTCCCTAAGCTTTCGTGTTCAAGGCTAATGCTCTACCACTTTGAGCCACAGTTCCATTTAGAGCTTTTTTGGGGGGCTGGGAAGATGGCTCAGTGGTAGAGCGCTTGCCTTGCATGCATGAGACCCTGGGTTCAATTCCTCAGCACCACATAAGCAAAATGAAAAAAGCCGGAAGTGGCGCTGTGGCTCAAGTGGTAGAGCACTAGCCTTGAGCTAAGAACTGAGAGACAGTGCCCAGGCCCAGAGTTCAGGCCCCACAATTGGACCCCAAAAAAATAAAATAAAATAATAGAGCTTTTTGGTGGCTGGAGATGTATGTCAAAGTCTTTCCTGTCTAAGGTGGCTTCAAACCATGATTCTTAGATCTCAACCTGGGCGTGGGCGCTGTCCCTCAGCTCAAGGCTAGTGCTCTACCACTTGAGTCACAGCACCACTTCTGGTTTTCTGGTGGTTAATTGGAAATAAGAGTCTCATGGACTTTGTTGACCAGCCGGGCTCTGAACCATGATCCTCAGATCTCAGCTTCCTGAATAGCTAGGATTACAGGCATGAGCCACTGGCACCCGGCTTCATGTTGCTGTTTTAAAGCACAGCCTCAACTGATAGCTCTCAAGAGGGTTCCCTGCTCCAGAGACCAGCCCCATCACAGGGCTGTGCTTTTTGCCCAACTCAGATTCAGTGTAGATGATGATGGCCAGAACACCAGCCACCAGTGAGTCTCTAATTCAGGTGTTCATGAGGAAAATAGGGAGCACTGTGTGCCAGGGGAGGCAGAAAGGCAGGAATGGGGGGAGGGGTGGAGCAGTGATATTCCTGGACTTCCACCTGCTCCCACGGCCAGCTAATTTCTCTAGACTTTCAGTATTACCAAATACCAACTGTATTCACAAATTTAACTTTACAGAATGAATGAATGCACACTAATCTAATAAGACAAGCCAGTGGGGAAAGGCTGGCTCTTTTGAAGTCAAAGCCATTGATAGATTGGTCTTCTCTAGAGTTTCAACCTGGTTGGTAGTAAGAAACTACGCTTTGCTCATGAAAAACTGCTCATGAAAACCAAACTTCCTTTGCTCCTATAGAAAGTTTGGAACCAAAGAAGAAAACTGGAAGTGTTTCCAGAGCTCAGCAGCCAAATGAAGCGGGTGTTTTAGTGATTTATGCTGTTTCTCCTTCATAAATGCTTCCTTACTGGAGAGAAGGTAGGTAGAAATGCTGAATGCAGAACAGGAACAAAGCAGAGGGGGAAAGCATCGGGCGAAGCCCCCACCATCTTGTAAATCCCTACACTGAGCTATGAATCCTTATACTGAACTATGGAGGATGACCCCCTCCTCAGACCAGCTTCTCACAAACACACAGAACAAGGTGCATGGCCTCACAAAATACGCACTTCCTTTCCTTCGCTGCTTCTGGTTCAGAAGGCAGTGGGCAGGCCTGGCTTTGAGGCTGCTTAGTATTTATTGCTCAGTGTGGAAACAGGTTTTATTTTTTTATGGTTCATTAAAAAAATTCATGATATATTATCATAATCAAAGTGTGGCCTTTGAGTGTTTTATTCTTAAAATGGGGGGGGGCGGGGAGGAGAGAGGAGGCCAGACACTGATGGTGCACACCTATAATCCTAGCAACTCAGGAGTTGCAGGAAAATCCAAGAGCAACTTATCTCCAAAAAGGTGAAATTGGAGCTGTGGCTCAAGTGCAAGAATACTAGTTTTGAGCAAAAAAAGCTCAGGGATAGAACCCAGGCCCTGAGTTCAAGTTTCAGGACCAGCACCGCCCCCTCCCCCCCAAAAAGGGGGGAACTCTTTATTTGTAATTTATGAGTTCATGAATTCCCCTCCCCCACCCACCAGCTGGGGCTAGAAGTGATGCCTCAGAAACCAGGCTGCAGATCTGCCTCAGCAGTGAGATTCCACATGCAGACCTCCCAGTCTCTCCCTCATTCTCCCAGGCTTCCCCCGGTTGCTGGGGCAACTAAGAAAGAACATTGCTGGTCACTCCATTAAGCCCAGGGAAAAGGGTCAAACACTGTGCCCATAGTCTGCCAACACTCTGCATTTCTAGAGGGCTTTAAAAATAACCCGGGAGCTGTGTCAGTCCCCTCCCCCACCCCACTTTCAATTTTCTGGCTCCACCCACTCATCCTGGCATGCAGCTGAACCTTCAGCCATCTGGCATCCTCCTTTTAATGACACATGTTCTGGTGTACTTAAGCCATTAGAGCTGTCTGTCCACTGCAGCAGACAGGAGTCTGGTCTGTCAGAAAACAAGCAGAGGGAGCCCTCTGTGGGGAGAAGCAGGCATGGCTCAGGCTGCAGGAGGCTAGGGCTTCTTTTTCTCCTTTTACTACACTTTCCATGGACTACCTAGAAGACAGAGGTCAACAGACATACCCAACACCTACCCCTCTACTTAACACAGGGGCAATACATGCTTTCAAAGGGTAAGAGTAACCAGAGCTCATGCCCTTATCCAGTTAATAGCCAAAGTTATTATGGATGAAAATGAAGAGCGTCAAGAGACTGACCCTGGGAAAGTAAGAATCACTTCATTACCTTAGTGTCCAAATACACTCACTTCCACCCGTGGAAATCATGTCCATTGATCATAGGTCAGCAGAGTCTGCTAACAAAAAACTAGGGAATGGAAACCGAACACTATCCAGTAACATCAACTGAAGACAGCCACTCACGTTTATGCCATAGGGGAATGGGTAGAAGCAGCAGTGTCATGAGAGAGGAGAGGAAGGGAGGGAGAGAGGGAAAGTGCAGAGGAAGGAGGAAGAGAGGAGAGAGGAAGGAGAAAGGGGGGAAGGAGGAAGAGCAGCTTTGTTTTTTCTTTTTTTTGTTTTTGGTTTTTTTGTCAGTCATGGGGCTTGAACTTTGGGCCTGAGTACTGTCTCTCAGCTCTTGAGCTCAAGTCTAGTACTCTACCACTTGAGACACAGCACCACTTCCAGTTTTCTGGTGGTTTGTTGGAGATAAGAGTCTCACAGACTTTCCTGCCCGGGATGGCTTTGAACTGTGATCCTCAGCTCTCAGCCTCCTGAGTAGCTAGGATAACAGGCATGAGCCACCAGTACCCAGCCTATCCCATTATTTTACAGGAGTTTGTGGGGACAGAACTTCCCAGTACCCTCCTTACAATCCAGAGCTATGCTTACACTAGACATAACATCTATTCATGTAAGGTCTGCTAGTCCTGGAAGTTAAGAGGTCATTAAAGAATACCCTAAATTTTTCAAGTTCTTGGCTTAAAATGTACAAAGAAACTGTAGCCAAATTAATTAATTAATTAACTAATTAATTAATTAGTAATACAGGAGATTGGCTTACTAGGCAAGCACTCTACTATTCACGTTATGTCTTAACCCTTTTGTTCTTTAAAAATCAGTTTCAGGGCTGGGAAGGTGGCTCAGTGGTAGAGTGCTTGCCTTGCATGCATGAGGTCCTGGGTTCAATTCCTCAGCACCACATAAGCAAAAAGACAAAAGCCAGAAGTGCTGTGGCTCAAGTGGTAGAGTGCTAGCCTTGAGCTGAAGAGCTGAGGGACAGTGCCCAGGCCCAGAGTTTAGGCCCCATGACTGGAACAAAAAAAAAAATCAGTTTCAATCAGCCTATTAATTCTACAAAGAGGTTTTACTATGTGATATTTCCATACATACATATAATGCATATTAGGCAATATACATTATAATTTTATTTATATTGTAATTTATCATACAGCATGTTATCTAATGTACATTGCATGCACATGTAGAAATATCAGTGATAGCACTCTTGATTTTGTTTCTGAAATAGGATCTCAGTAACTTTTCTCAAGCTGACCTCAAACGAACGAGATCCCTTCTTGCTTATTGAGTAGCTGGGATTACAGGTGAGCACCACCATAGCTAGCTAGGCTATATGTTTGTGTGTATGCATAGGCTCCAGTACTGAGGCTCCTGTAGCACTTGAGCTGGTTTTTGCTGGGTTTTGGGTTTTTGCTGGTTAATTGGAGATAAGAGCCTTATGGATTTGTCTGCCTGGGCTGGCTTCAAATTGAGCTGCTCAGGTCTCAACTTCCTGAGTAGCTAGGATTATAGACGAGAGCCATTAGTGTCTGATTTTGTAGTCAGATCTTAAGCTCATTTCAGGACTAGCAAGTGCAAAAGCTTTGAAAGAGAACAAGATGCCATTTGGTAGGAGGCTGCTGCTGAGAAGGGCCTGGAAAAGCAACCCTGGGGAGCTAGTAAGGCTGGCGCCAGACCATGGGCCATGTGGCCTCAGAAGCACATTAAGAGTCTAAAGTGGGGAAGCCACAGTGCAATGATTATACTATTATAATGTCAGAAGTCTGGTTTTGTTGGATTTCCTATTTCTAGGCATTCAAATGCTGGCTTCAGTTATAACTTAGTATAGAGCAAACTCCTCAGTTCCTTGTCATATGTAATACTATAAGCCAAACTTATAATCCATACTAACTCTACGCTATAACTTAGTTACTAAGCATTTTACACACATCTTCATTTAATCTTCACAGCTCTGAGAAGTAGTTTAGAAAATTGGTTTAACCCTTGTCCAAAGTCACACAGCCAGAACATAGTCTAAGCAGGAACAAGTCAAGGTGCAGCTACAGCCCAGCACTGGAGTTTCATAAGAAGATACTACAGAGCTACTGAAACTCTCCACATAGACACCTCATGTAAAATAATGTCTAAGCTGTGCCTGGGAGAGGAGATGGAGAGGTGAGCGCCCTGAGTCTCAAAGGGTGTCTGGTAAGTCGCTGGAGTTACAAAAATAACTAATGGGCAAGTGCTCACAGAAGGCAAGGCTGCAAATTCATGCATACTGTGACTAGGGCACTGACTCTGAACAGACATCAAGCATACTCTACACAGAAACCAAACAGTTCTCTCTGTATAAACTCAAAAAAGGAGAATAGGAAAGTTTTGTGAAATTAAAATGCTAACTCAAAATAGATACCTCAGTCAATATATAACCATTGGCAAAGGTTGGTACCATGTCTAGGTAAAATGTGGCCAGCCTCACCCATGCTAGCCCCCAAGAAACTTCTTTAAAAAAACCAAACCAAACCAAAAAAACTCTATCTTCTCTAACTGTAGGCTGGGAAGGTGGCTCAGTGGTAGAGCGCTTGCCTTGCATGCATGAGGCCCTGGGTTCAATTCCTCAGCACCACATAAGCAAAAAGAAAAAGAAGCCGGAAGTGGCGCTGTGGCTCAAGTGGTAGAGCGCTAGCCTTGAGCTGAAAAGCTGAGGGACAGCGCCCAGGCCCAGAGTTCAGGCCCCATGACCGGACCTCCCCCCCCCAAAAAAAAGAAGTATACACAATGCCTGCCACTATATGTTGCTCAATAAACCTTTGCCAAGTATACCAATCCACAGTGTTTCCCTGACTGGACTGAATTCCAGTCACTTTCTAAGAACTTTCTGAAGTAGCCAAAATGGAGTGAGGGTAGAGTAGAGACATCTCTCCTAAACACCCTTCAGTCTAGTCTAAATACATTCCTGACACTTACTTAACTTTTCCTATTTGAGGGTTTTGTTTAAAGATGAGTGTTCCCTGAGGTTTTCTTTGCCAATGGACTAACAACGTGTTCATGTGTTTATGTCATCAGGGTACCATCGACCTCTAGTGGCGTTGTTGAGGGACACGGGGCTCCATGGTTACTTTGCTTCTATAGTCCATGTGTAAACATGTTGACTAGTCAAAAAACTGCACTTGAGAAATAAAGCATGCACCACAGAAGATCAAAACCAAAACTATTAAGACAGACAACCTTGACAAGTTCCAATTAGTCAAAACAGAGGGTCCCCACTGCAAATCTTTCAATGTGATCCTCTGATCTGCTCTGAACACCTGTCCTCCTACATCAGGTCCTAGTCTCTATTTCAACTGCTTTATGTGAGCACTTGCTAGAATTTCATCCCAAGTTCAAGTGGCACACGGGGCTGCTCTCTCCAGGCCTTCTGACTGCCAGTATCCTAGGCAAGCAGCACAGCTCAGCGCCTCACAAAGTTCCCAGGTAGGCTCACTCTGGGATCTCTGCAGAGGTGCAATGTCATAGTTTATTCCATGGTGAACAAAACTACATAACTAAAACTCTCAGGAATATAGTTATAAAAGGAAGTTTGTCTATGAAATGCTTTTCTATGTAATACTCTTGGGCCTCAGCGTCTGGCTTGTGGATCAAAGAATTTGAAAGAGAAGTGAAAGCGAAGGTCCAATCTCCCATTGAGATCTTCTCATCTCTGCAAATACCAAGAGAAACAGACTCCCTCAAGGTGGATGTCAGACAGAGAATTGTTCAGCTTTGACAGCCAGGTGTCCATGGGCTCTTTCAAACTCTGTGTGGCTCTGAGCTCTCCAGACACAGTTGTTCTAGGATAAAATCCAAAATTGCTGGCTTCATCACTAGTCAACAACTTAAATCATTCCACAGGTGCCTCCATAGAAACACTGCTCAGCATACTACTTCATTCTCCCCAGAGGGCAGAACTAAGCATATTCCCTAAACCACTTGGCTTCCACATGAGTGCTCACCTAAACTTATAGTGGACAGGGTCATCCTCTCCTGGGGTTGGGAAAACTGAAGTTGCCTGAATAGAAATCCTGAGGCTTCTTGTTATTGTACTAAGACTCTGACACCATCTTTCGGTTTCCTCGATGGAGAAATCCAGCACTAAGCAACAGTGCAGACTCCAAGTCACAGTCAGTAAAAGAGCAGGTGAAAAGGGCCCCGGAATACGGGCTTGTTTGGGATCCTGCGAGGATGGGAATCAATGAATGGAACCCAAACATTCCTGGCTTGTCCCTGGCTCTGCCTGAACAAAGGCTCTGTGTGTAGTGATCAGCACAGGGCCTGGCACAAAAGAGGACATCAGGAAACATGGGCAGAATCCGTAACCAGCAGGTCCTTTCCTTCCCCTAACTTTATGCATTGTGTAAATGCCTTAACCACGCCCACCCCACATGCACCCCACTCCCCGACTCACACAAGACCCCCACCCCGCCCCCCAAGGCTGGGGACCCGGCACAGCAGCGGCCTCCCGCCCCTTCCAAGCCCTAACTCCGCGCAAGGCGGACGGGAAGGGGAGCTGCCCCTGCACGCCGCTCCGCCGCTGCCCCCGGCGCCTGACCTTTTTGTCCCAGATCTGCAGGGGCTTGCTGCCGATGCTGTACAGGATGGACAGGAAGCCGCTCTGGAACGTGTTTTTGAACATCTCGCCGGCGGCCTTCCCCGCGGCCGCCCCGGAGCCGCCCTAGGCCCCGCAGGGGATAGCAGCGACGAACAGCCAAGGCCAAGGCCGGACCTCTTGGTCCGAAGAAGAGACGCCGAACTCCCAACCTGCAGCCACCGACCGCGGGACTTGGACGCAGGATGCTAGGTCCGCAACCCTCAGCTTCCGCAAAGCCACCTCACGACAGAAACCACAGCAACTGCCGCCGCGCCGCTCTCTCAGTCCTAAATGGAGGCGGAGCACTTCCTTCAGCTTAAACTGAATCCCTCCGCACACCAGATCCCGCCCTACGGGAGAGCGAGACCCAACCCTGTCAAGGGGATCTCGAACTTCCGGTTCCTTTCGCCCGTAAGCCCCGCCCTAATACCGCCCCCTGGTGGAAAGAACTTCGTTGCCAAGGGACTATTTTTTCCCACCCAAGTCTCAATTTGCTACAAGAGAGCGGAAGGAGGCAGGATTATGGACGTGTTGTTGTAGTACTACGTATTGTCATGGGAACCAAGCGAGGGCGAGGAGGAGGCGCTACAATCAAGCTCCGCCCCTGTGGGAGGAGCTACAGGTGCAAAAGAACTAGGGAGAACCCGGGAAGATGGCTCTCTGCTAAGGAAGTGCCTACCGATATTCTAGGAATTAAAATAAATGCTTGTTGGCTGAGTAGAAGATAAAGTCATTGTGAGCTACCAGTATTGAGCTAAGTGCCTTCTATATATCATTGCCTTTAATTATGAACAAAGTCCTATGAATGGATGGAGTCCACTACTCCGAGAAAAATCGATATGGTCTTAAAGGCATTGCTTAGAAAAAGAGCCTGAAAAGCAATAACAACAGAAATTAACTTGAAAAACTAAAGTTGATTTGGTTGAATTGAACTAATGGATTGGGGGGGGGAATTAATACCTAGAACACTGTAGGAAAGAAAGAACACAAGCCATAGTATTTTTAATGTGAACAACCCCCCCCGCCCCCACACACACACACACACACACACACACACACACACACACACACACACACACACACACACACACACCAAACTTGGAGACTTCCACTGGTCACAGTGTCAACTTACACAGTATGTTGTATGCCCAGGCTGGGCTGGGTATTATGCCTGACAGAAAAATAGTTTGTAGCTAACACCATCATTGTAGTAGTTGTTACCACTATAGTTGTAAATTGAACAATGCTTTGACCTAATTAATTTATTAAATCTTCACATCAACCCTCTGAATAATCCAGCAGAATTTTGTTTGTTTGCCAGTCCTGGGGCTTGAAATCAGAACCTGGGCATTGTCCCTGAGCTTCTTTTGCTCAAGGCTAGCACTCTATCACTTGAGCCACAGCACCACTTCTGGCTTCTTCTGTTTATGTGGTACTGATGGCTTCATGAATGTTAGGCAAGCACTCTACCAGTAAGTCACATTCCCAGCCCCAGCCAGAATTTTGAGACATAGAAGGAAAGAAAACACATAAATTGTATTACAGTATAAAGTTAAAGCTTTTAATATGAATTTTTTTGGTGAATTCTGGAGAGTTTATATACTTCAGGCTAGTGAACATTTATGCTTTGATTGTTATTAAGTTGTTCAAAATACCCTCATGAGAAAAAAAATTTTTATTGTGAAAATATCGTATACAGGGGTTACAATTACATGGGCAAGATAAAAAAAATTTAAGAAGAGAAGATGAGTTGGTGTTAGTGGCTCATGCCTTTAATTCTAGGTACTTAGGAGGCCAAAATCTGAGGATCCTGGTTCAGAGCCAGCATAGTCAGGAAAGCCCATGAGACTCATGTCCAATTAATCACCTAAAGCCAGAAGTGGAGCTGTAGCTCAAGAAGTAGAGCACAGGGGCTGGCAAGGTGGCTCAGTGGTAGAGTGCTTGCCTTGCATACATGAGGCCCTGGGTTCAATTCCTCAGCACCACATAAGCAAAAAGAAAAAAGCCAGAAGTGGCACTGTGGCTCAAGTGGTAGAGTGCTAGCCTTGAGCTGAAGAGCTGAGGGACAGCGCCCAGGCCTAGAGTTCAGGCCCCATGACCGGACCCCCCCCCAAAAAAAAGAAGTAGAGCACAGCTCTGAATGAAAAAACTAAGTGATAGCACCCAGGCCGTAAGTTCAAGCCCCAGGTCTGGTACATATATATATATATACGAGGCAGAGAGAAGGTGGGGGGGAGAAAGAGAGAGAGGGAGAGAGAGAAAACATGAAACATTTAAGAAAGAGAAATAACCAGGCAAGTTGTGATGATTCAGATACTGCATACTACCTTACCCATTTGAAATTTTTTCTAGAAAAAAATACCAATTCCAAGTCTAGAGGCAGAAAACTAGCCAATAATTATAGAAGAAAAAAGGCAGTTATCCACCCTGCTTCAGAAGCCTATTTTGTCAAGTTGTTCTTCTGATGAATATAGTTTATTGGGAAACTGAAAACTAGCATTAATACTCTTACCATTCAGAAATAATTGTCTGCATCTGTACATCGTCTATTCATGTCTCCTTCTCCTACCCTCACTTGGAATTAATCTACCCCTCTGACTCATCCAATCATGAATAAATAAACATATGCAGATATCTACAGGAGTTTTGTCTGGCCTAAAATAGACATATAGTAGACTTGCTATCAAGCACTATAGCTTTAAATCCACACAGCATTGAGCCTATATGCATCAGATACGTTGCTTGTAACTGTATAGCCTGCTAGGCACACTTCCATCATATTTTATCTGTCTACTTCTCCACTCTAGAAAATGGTTGTCCCTTAAGGACCTTGTGAGAATCTCATTTGCATACACACCCAGTACCAATATTTTTAGATCACAATGGATGCATAAAATTAATCTGATTAAGTGGTTCTTTTTGTTTGTTTGGTAGTGTTGGTACTGGGGTTTGAACTCAAGAAATTCATTCTTGCTAGACAGGCACTCCATGACTTGAACCATACATACATACCAATTCCTCCTCAATCGGATTGTATTACCATATGGGCTCTGGCCAGGTCCAAGCCATCAGTCACTCCTGTTTGCCTGTGGCAGCCTTCTCCCTTCTTTAAGTTGCCCCTCCAAAGTGGCATCCTACATGTGCCAGCCAGGGGAATCTTCTTACTGGCTCTGCTCTAAATAGCAACTGACTCTGCTAAGAACAATCCCTCAATTTTTGTTTTGACTTGCTTTAGCTTGTTCTCTAACCCTCCCTGACCTGTCCCACAGCCTTCTCTTCCTTCACCTCTGCCCTTCACCTGTTGGGCCCTTCTCCTAGGGTGATCTGCTGTGCTGGCCAGCTCCTCTCCATTCACTCACATACTCCTGTATTAGCTTCTCATGGCTACTTTCTGAGGCTCTCAGAAACAGGGCAGCTGAATACAATGGACATTTCTTCTCTCAGGGTTCTGGAGGCCAGATGTCCAAAGCCAGGGTTTGTTCAGAGCCATTTTCCATCCAAAAGGCACTAGGAGAGTCCTTCTAAGTGGTTCCAGGTATTCCTTGGCTGGTGGTAGCATGGTTCCTACCTATTTATCTGCACATAGCATCCTGTCTTCTTCTTATGGGGACACCAGTCATTGGATTTAGGGCACATCCCAAATCCAGTATAATTTTCAGATCCTTAACTAATATCTGCAAACACCCTCTTTCCAACTAAACTTACTTTCTGAGGTCCCAGTTGAACATGAATCCAGGAAAGAGGGACACTGTGTAATCCATTCCCCTATTTATGAAGACATTTTTAGCAAACACTTCTTGGCATTCAGCTTTATTCTTGCATTACCATTAGACAGTCTAAATATTTACTGTCTCCCCCTATCTACAGTTTTGATCTGGAATAAAGAATCTGATCTGGCCTTGCACCACTGGCTGTAATCCTAGCTATTTAAGTTTTTTTTTTTTTTTTTGTCGGTTGTTGGGCTTGAACTCTGGGCCTGGGTGCTGTCCTTCAGCTCTTCAGCTCAAGGCTAGCACTCTATCACTAGAGCCACAGCGCCACTTCCAGCTTTTTCTGCTTATGTGGTGCAACTGAATCCAGGGCCTCATGCATATAAGGCAAGCACTCTACCACTGAGCCACCTTCCCAGTCCAATCATAGCTACTTAGGAGGCTGAGATATGAGGATCACAGTGCAAAGCCAGCCCTGGCAAGAAAGTCCATAAGACTCATCTCCAATTAACTATCAGAAAACTGAAAGTGCCACTGTGGCTCAAAGTGGTAGAATGCTAGCCTTGAGCAAAAGGGCTTAGGGACAGCATCCAGGCCCTGAGTTCAAGCCTGGGACTGGCGAAATAATAAATAAACAAATAAATAAATACATCTGTCTTGCTGATAGATGTATTCTAGGCCCAAAGTGCCTGCATTTATTTTTTATTTTTGGTCGGTCATGGGGGCTGAACTCTGGGCCTGGGCGCTGCTGTCCCTCCGCTCTTCAGCTCAAGGCTAGCACCCTACCACTTAAGCCACAGCACCACTTCCGGCTTTTTTCTGCTTATGTGGTGCTGAGGAATTGAACCCAGGGCCTCATGAATTCGAGGCAAGCACTCTACCCTTGAGCCAACTTCCCAGCCCCAGTGCCTGAATTTTTAAGTGGGTATGAGGTAAGTATATATTATGTGTTGAATGTGTTATGGATTTGGGGCTCCTAGACACTGTAGGGCCAGCATAGGCTCTGTCTCTCTAGGTCTCAGCAGTTCTAAACCCTTTAGCCAAACAAAAATGATATTCTGCTTATAATCAGGGCTAAACCACCCATCTGCCTACAAAAGCACTGTGAAAGCCTGGGGCTGGTGGTTCATGCCTATAATCCTAGCTACTCAGGAAGCTAAAATCTGAGGATCTTGGTTTGAAACCAGCCCAGGCAGGAAAGCCCATAAGACTCTTGTCACTAAAAAGCTGGAAGTGGAGGCATGGCTCAAGTGGTAGAATGCCAGCCTTGAGTAAAAAAGCTAAGGGGCAGCACCCAGATCTCGAGTTCAAGTCCTAGGACTGGCACACACACACACATACACATACAGACACAGACAAACACACACAGAGAACTGTACATAGTCTTTCTGTATTGGGTTGCTCTAATAAGTTTCTCATTAAAAATGAAATTGCCCTGAGGTAAAATGAAAACAACTAAAGTGTGGGTGTGCCCTTGAAAATAAAAAAAAATGTTGACAAGGAAAATTCTAGCTTCTCTGAATTACTCACATTAGTAATTGTTTTCCTGAATTGCATTCGGTTCTTATGGTGGGGTGTGAGGTTTATTGTGGTGTGTCTTGGCCACAGTGAGGACTATAAAATCAAAGGTGGGAGAAACAGAAATAGGAGTGGGTTTGCTCCTATTGTGGCTTGGTTTTCGCATGCTTCCTCAAGGTAGAATGTCTTCCTCCAGGCCAGCATCTCAGGACCTATGCCGGTCCCAACCATAGTAGGCATTCCATGAATGGAGAGCCAAATCAGAATCTCTCTTACATAGATGCATCAAATACTGTACTTCTTGTATATTGCATTCTCATTATCAAAATATGTTGTCAGTGATATGGGCTTACACAACTAGAATTTTAGTCAGGTTAAAACAGTACTTAGCAAGAGGGGGTCAGATTTCAAAGGCAGTACGTTGTCATGCAAAATCAATCCATTAAGTTTAAATGAATGAGCTGGGCACTGATGGCTCATGGATATAACCCTAGCTACTCAGAAGGCTGAGATCTGAGGATCATGGTTCAAAGCCAGCCCCAGCAGGAGAGTCTGTGAGATTCATTTCCAATAAAACACCAAAAAACTGCAAGTGGCATTGTGGCTCAAACTGGTTAAGTGCTGGCCTTGAGCAGACAAGCTCAGGGATAGCGCTCAGGCCCTGAGTTCAAGCCCCACAACCAACCAGCCAACGATTAACAAAAAGTTTGAGTGAAAGGTAATATTGCAACCAGGCAATGGTGGCTCAGGCTGATAATGCTAGCTACGCAGGAGACTGAGATCTGAGGATTGTGGTTCAAAGCCAGCCCTGGCAGGAAAATCCATGAAACTCTCATCTCCAATTAATCATAGAAAAAGCCAGAAGTGGAGTTGTGTCTCAAAGTGGTAGAATGCTAGCCTTAAGGACAAAAGCTTAGTGACAGAACCCAGGGCCTGAGTTCAAATGTCAAAACCAACAAAAAGAAAAGAAAGGTAACATTGCACTGGGTGTCACTGGCTCATGCCTGTAATCCTAGCTACTCAGGAGGCTGAGATCTGAGAATCACAGTTCAAAGCCAGCCTGAGCAGAAAAATCCATGAGACTCATATTAATTAACTATCAGAAAATTGGAAGTGGTGCAGTGGCTCAAAGTGGTAGAGCACTAGCCTTGTATGAAAAATCTCAGGAAAGCGCCCAGGCCCTGAGTTCAAGTTTCATGACCAGCCAAAAAAGAAGAAAAGAAAAAAAAAGGTAACACTGCATCAGGGAAAAAGGTATGAAGTGTTTGGGGGAAATTAACTTGAAGTTTGGGTAAATGGCCAACAGAAGTCCTAGCTCTGTGTTAGAACTGGCATCTCTGACCACTAACTTCAGGATCCTGAGCTGAGACAGTGCTTTCACCTAGGTGAGTGTCAAAACAGAGCATTATTAAGTGGTAGAGTGCTTGCCTTGCTAGCATGAATCCAATTCAATCCTGACACAAAAACAAACAACAATAAATAAAACCCAAACAATACAGAAAGTAGAGCAAGCAAACTAAACCTGTCAGCTAGGTATCAGCAGTCAACACCTGTAACCCTAGCTACTCAAGAGGCTGAGACCTGTGGACAGCAATTCAAAGCCAGCCTGAGCAGAAAAGTCTGAGACTCTTATCTCCAATTAACCAGCAAAAAGCCAAAAGTAGATGTGTGCTTAAAGTAGAGCACCAGTCTTGAACAGAAAAAGCTAAGGGAGAGTGTCCAGGCCCTGAGTTCAAGCCCCAAGATCAGTACCAAAACAACAGCAAAAACAATGTCCAACTGAGGAGTAAGTTTCTGATTCTGGTGACAGTTTTTAGAGTACTTATATTGAGGTATATAAGCCTTGCTTTGAATTTAATTAGAAATGCCTAAAGGAATTTGAAATTAGAGTAGCTTTAAGTTTACAATGTCTAAGAAAATTTAAGTTTACAATGAATGTTTAAAAATTTTTGATTTAAATAAATTTAGGAGTTCAGATTCAGGACTGATAGTATTTGAATGCTTTGGAGGACTGCCAGGTTTTTATACATTTTTCATATTAGCTATTGGAAGTGATGTGTATAGTAAGTTTGAAATGTTGAGTATTAGCCAGATTAAATGTACAAGGAACATTTATAGTGTTTTGCTTTCCCCCCTCCCTCAGGACAAATGTCTCACCATCACTCAGGCTGGTCTCAAACTTTAGATCCTCCACGTTAACCTCCTGCGTGTTGGTGTGTGCCAATGACCCAGCTCAATAAGTTTTGAATTAGGTGACTCAAGTTAAAGTAAAAACAACAACAACAAAAGCTCAGGGACAGTGCCCAGGCTCTGAGTTCAAGCCCCATGACCAACCGAAAAAAAAAAAAAAGAAGAAAAATAGAAATGTAACTCTGTGCTAGGCGCCAGTGGCTCACACCTATAATCCTAGCTACTCAGGAGGCTGAGATTTGAGGATTGTGGTTTGGAGTCAGCTGGGACAGGAAAGTCCATGAGACTCTTATCTGCAATAAACTAATCAGAAAATGCTGGAAATGGTACTGTGGCTAAGTGGTAGAGTGTTAGCCATGAGCACAAAGAAGCCCAGGGACAGTGCCCAGGCCCTGAAGTGAAGCCCCAGCACCAGTTTAAAAAAAATTTTTTTTTTTCTTTCAAATGTGTATCTATGGCTCAAGTGTTACATTGTCTGCCTAGCAAGCACAGGGCCCAGAGTTTAAAACCCCCATACCATAATAAAAGTGTTCATCTCTCTCTATAATATCAACTAATTTGTAGCTACAGAAACAAGATGTATAAATCTTAAAGGCACAGACACATTAGATTTTTTTAATGCACAATTTTAATTACTAAGACATCATTTAAAACAGTAAGTAACTGGTAAGCATCCCCTTTCAGTGCATAACAGCCCTGGTTAAGGGCCAAACCCAGAAGGCAGCAACCATTCAGGTTGGCCCAAGTCTAGAAACTCACCTGCCCTTGGGGCACACAAGGGACATGCCACCACCGTAAGGCAGTGCTTATTTCTGCCTCTCCCTGCTGTGGGGATGGCAGGGAGGAATAGCAGTGAGGTGAACACCTGCTGTCTCCAGCTGGCAGACAAAGTGGGGAACCCCAGGTGCCAGTAGTTTCATCCAAAACAGACCATCGGCAAGAGTTCATGGTGGGCAGAGAAGGTTCCTGCTCATCTGAGTGAAGTCCAAGTGGGACTTTGTTGGATTTCTGCACATTATTGTTAATTTTAAAAACTGACTTCTCAAGTTACAAGTAGTAAAACAAACTTTTTGGAGTGGTTTTGACAAAGGCATCAAATCATATAATCATCCATCACATTTAGGACAATTGCAGCATCCCCCAAATGACCTCTTACTACCTGTTGTAGTCACCTCTAACCCTAGGCACTCGTGGACCTGTCCTACATCTATGTTTGTTCTCCCAGAACGGTATTCAAATGGATCATTCAGTCATTTAGTCTGGAACCTGAGAGTGAGCGTGGCCTCTTCACTCGACGCAGCGCATTTCAGGAAGAATTTTATGAAGCAGGCAGCTTGTCTGTTCTGATGTCTCCTCCACCTCCCCAAAGCCAGGGCTATTTTAAAACACTGCTGGCCCCTCAGCATGCTTACTTGCAAAGGCTTTCCCACCCATTTCAAACACACCAAAATGCAACCAATTTTTTTTTTTCATAGTTTCGGCAGTACTGGGAGTTGGGACTCAGGGCTTTGAATATGCTAGGCAAGCACTCTACTACTGCTTGAGCAATGTCCCCCAGCCATTTTTCATTTAAGGTTTTCCTATAAATTTTCAGAAGAATCTTTAGCATTTGCTTTTGAAATTGACTTTGTGATTTTTGACTCTCATGAGAAATAACATTTTCAAAAGCAAATACGGACTTTAACAACTAAGGGAAGCTCATAGGATTCTACACTTTAAGACATTTAATTCCATTTATTTTTATTTTCACCTTTATGTAACATCATCACGTTTCCGGGTCTCAAACATTTTCAGGTCTGAGTGTCTGGGCCAGTCCTGCAAGAATCTCATGATTAAAGTCATCGTGGATACAACCTGCACTAGTGTGGAAGGGGACTGAAGGCAGCTTTCTCAAGAATCCTAACAATCCTCTTTCTACAAAAACTGGCAACTTTTGTTTATATTTTTGTAACAAATACAACCCATCCAGAAATATATGGGCAGTTGCATTCACTGCAGCAAAATTCAAGTAGAAACAGCCCTAAGACTCATCTTGAAGGAGTTGGTGTAACTGCCACATCTACAATGGAATACCATGCAACCATGAAAAGGGGCGAGGTAGACGTACACATGCTGGCAAAAAGACATTGCCACAATCAAGTGAAATACAAGTCTTGGAAAAAGAATGTGTAGTTTGATTATATTTCCATTACTATGAAAATCATTCTAATTAAAACTGGTAGTCAACATCAAATATTAATAGTGGCTTTCTCCAGGGGAGGAAAATGTATGTGTGTGCGTATGAATGAGGGGTAATATTGGAGGTGGGGTTTTCACTATTAACTCCATTTACCACATCTATTAATTTAGTACTGATGAAAATGCAACATATATTGAACTACCAGCCTGTGGAAAGATATGAACAGATGCTCTGAACCTTCAAGCATGTTGTGGAGGAACTAGAGGTGGTTCTCTGGTTAGCAGGCCCGTCTCCTTTTTTGAGTTAAGAGAAAAAACTTCTGCTTCTTCCTTCAACCACTCTCCCACTCAACCATTTCCATGTACAAAGGATTATCTGATAGGCTTCAGAAGTTTCTGAAAATCAAGACTCTCACCCTGCAAAGTTGGGGACAGTTGTGGTTCAAAGCAGGGTGGAGGTCCAGAGATGACAACAGAGCTACTGTTCAACCTGGTATCTAAAGGATTCCCAGACTCATCACCTGTAAACCAACAGGTTTACATTGGGGTGACATGTCCACAGTGTGTAGAAAGACATAGAAATGAGGTATTGTAATGTCATCCTAGAGAGCTTGACGACCAACAGAAACCTGAGTTTGAAAAAACTAGGTCAGCAATCAGGCCAGGAGGTGCCAAGCCAATTGCTTGTTCCCACTGACCTGGGGTCGGTGGCCCTGGGGCTCCACTCATGCTGTCCCGAGGCATGTGGTCTCATCCTGAGGAAGTGATGGATATGGCAGAAACAGGTCCAAAGGATACCAAGGTACCATGAAAAGGGCCTGAAAGGGCCTCTTAGCTTTGCCCCATAATGGCTCCAAATACTACAAGCAGCCACACTGGGGCTTGCAGCTGTTCAGAACCAGTGGCAGAACAAATGTGCAGAGCAAATGGCCTTTGTGTAGACCAGGCCGGCACACCACCCAGCTGCCCAGGCCTCTGCTCTCCACAGGCAGTGTAAGGACGCTGGCCAGTGGCAGGGCCTGAGGGCCACCCGGTTGTGGCAATTGTTTTCACTTTTACTGGCACAGCTGACTCTAGGAAGCAAAAACAAATGTAAGCATTCACTCTAGCCTTTTCCTCTGGTTCCTAGGAGCACTAGAAAGGTGCTCAGAAGCAGCCTTGGACCCCTGGCTACTCTGCTGCCTCTGGATAGAAGACTTGCCTTCAGGACAAGGTACTTTTCAGACGGAGATGTTGGGGGTTGGGAGGCTAGGAGTGGGAGATGGAATTAAAACGTAAGCAACGAGATGGCAAGAAAGGGCGAAGGCATCTTCTCCAGCTCACTAAAATGCTGGGCCACTCTCCCCATTTAGATGTGGGAGTGGGGGAGGGGGTAAGAGGACTTCCTCTGTCTTCTGTCTGGTCACAACTTAACACAAAGGGTTAGAGGCATGGCTCAAGTGGTAAAGTACCTGCCTAGAAAGTGTGAGGCCCTGAGTTCAGTGTCCAGTACTGCTTTAAAAAAAATCCACAAAAAACTAACCCCAAAAGACAAAAATTTGGCACAAACGTGCTCTCTCTGTCGTTCAGTCTGTGGCCATGTCTTGGTCAATGGCCCCTTTCATACTAAAAACTCTCCATACATTTCTTTTAAAACCTTTTATTCAATAATATATACTTTTAAAATAATATGTAACTGCCCATCATGCCATACATTACCCCCTGTGGAGTCTGTGGTCAGCTAGTCAAGGTGGTTTTCTGGGAAACCAGGCAGCCACTGGACAGTCAGGGGCGTGAGGAGCAACAGTAACCAACAACCATCTGCATACCCTTCACATTTCCCATGCTTTCTGGGTCGGGAGGAAGCCAACAGGAAGCCAGAGGCATGTGAACCTTTTACATTCGGAAGTGAGGTTTGATATACGGTGGTGGGCTGCCCTTCAGCTGGTCTAGTTCGTGCTCACCAAGCCTGCCACCGTTTTGTGTCTGCTCACGGAACGTGATCTCTCTACACACGTTAAGACGTTTGATTTGGTTCTTGTTCTGCTTATGGAAAAGTGGGAGGAGCCGCAACAGACCTGGGGAGAGATGGGAGGAGGGGAAAGATGCCATTAATCGATCTGATCCAAAGCGCAGGGTCTCTTGAAGAGGGCTGGGGACAGAATGCAAGCTTGGCTTGTCCATGCCACTAGTGGGACAGTGAGAACCTGCTGTGTGACCTCGGGCCTCACACATTACTCTCTTCCTGCACTTCCCACACTCTGCAGCCTGACCCTCTGGAAGCAGAGCTCTGGACACAGTGTCCCACTGGCTCTCCCACACAGTTCCTGGGGTCTGGGACACTGGTGTGGAAGCCTGGAAGTCTTGTAATTCTGTACAAGCCAAGCTACAGGTCCATTGGTCCAACTCTAGACCCCTCCATCTGACCCAATTTATCACGGATGTCTTGTGGCTAAGAACAAGATGACTTGATTTTTACTTAGAAAAGGCCAAGTCTACTTAATTAAGAGCAAAAAAGTGAACTCAAGTATTTCCAACTCCTCTTGAAATAGCTCACTTCTAGGTCCAGCACAGTGAGGAGAGGCCAGTGGCAGAATTCTAGAAGTATCTTCCAGGTATCACAGTAGAGGTAAAGCACTTTGTAGCTATACACCAGTAGCTCATGCCTATAATCCTAGCTACCCAGGAAGCTTGAGATCTGAGGATTGCGGTTTGAAACCAGCAAGGGCAGGGAAAGGTCTATGACTCTTATCTTCAATTATTTGCCAAAAAGCCAGAAGTAGAGCAGTAGCTCAAGTAGTAGAGTGCTAGTCTTGAGCAGAAAAGCTCAGTCAGGAATGGTGCCCAGGCCAAGTTCAAGCCCCTGGAGCGGTGCACGCACACACGCACGCACGCACGCACGCACGCACGCATGCATGCACACTTTGTGTGTGCAAAGGTGTCATACTGCTCTTTGGTGAAAACCTTGTTTGGGTAAAGGCAAGGTCTGGCTACTTGGTTTTTGAAAAAGGATGTATGTGTGTATTAAATTACTATTTCTGCCTTTAAGCACCCCATCTAGCTCCCAAAGGTCCATGTCTAGAGAGATCAGCGAGAAAAAAAAAAAAACCAAATGGAAGAAACATCCCACATCTGTCGAATACTAACACATTCCTAAGTGTGCACTGCCAGGCACAGTGGTGGCGAGGGGTATCACAACTGAGACACAACCATGATTCCAACAATCCCATCAAACCTCTAGTCCCATTTCTGCCGAGTATTCACAGCAAGGTGATGATGACCCACTACCCCAGTCTTGGCAGTTCGAAGTTGAGTCCTCCCTCCTCAGGAGAGCAATGGGAGCCTCCTGCTAAGGAGGGCAGGGTACCATTAACACTTTTATTTAGGAAAACCAGATTTCATACAACACTTGTGTCCCCTCTACAGGCAGCAGCACACGAGTCACACTCAGAAGTCGCACTGGCACACACAGAAGTGACAACTGGTATGGGGCGATCACTTAAAAAAGGATGGCCACGCAGACAGGGTGCTTAGCTGCAAACAGAAGGCTCCACGGTTCTTGAAGATTATCCAAGATTTCTATCCCAAACTCTTTAAAAAGTCACCATTTACAGCAAGAAGAGCCAGCAAGTGAAAAACTTGTTAATTTATTGATTCAAAGTTGGAAAAGTAAAAACAATCCCCAATACATGCAGTTCAGGGTTATCACATTTGTAGCACACTGTTGAGTCTTGACACAAAAGTACGTATCACCTGTATAAGGCCACAACATCGTGTCTCCAGCCTCCACAAAGCCTGCTCAGGTGTGTCTTCATTAAGACATCTCCACAGCTCAAAAGCCTGATGTCAGGACTAGTTCCCTTGCACCTCTCCACCACGCTGTCCCCATTCTTCAGTTCTCATTATGATTACTGACAAATAGGGGATTCTTCCATGCTCAGGAGCATCGGAAGAATGGGGTTGAAAGGACTGCCTCATCAGTTCTCATTCACTCATTTACTTTCAGGAGGCTCTTTGCGCTGCCTGAAGGGTGTTCAAGCAGTCACACAGGTTTTTACACAAATCATCTAATCTGAACTGGCATTATGGAAACTGCTAACTGGGCTCTCTTAGACCTATTTTGATATAAAAAAAGATTTCCAATTGTGTCCCAAAGTGACTCTTCTTCCATCTGCATCCACACAGTGCCTGGAAGAACCCAAGCACCTTCCCTGAGTAGCACCCACCACGTCTCCTGGCACAGCTCTCTGGGGCTCATGCGTACTACCTTAAAGCACCACTGGGACCCAGACCAAGAATGTGTCCTCCTGGAACTTAGTGTCACCTAATTTCATCCATTTTTCTTAGTACCTGCCCCTCCCCTAGTCAAGCTCCCTTGAGCTCTTCTGTCTCCTCAGGGCAGTTAGTCTGAGCACCTTCAAGGGAACATACATGCCCTACTCAGTCTGATGAGCCCTGAGGTATTAGGGGACATCCAGGAGCAGGCCTGGCTGAGGCTGCACCTCAAGGGGCCTGGCTCTGTCACTTGTGGGAAAGAAGCCCCAGCAAAGCCTGCGCAGTATCAAGTGCTCAAGGGCTTCATCCACCCAGCCACATACCACAGGGATAGGTCAGGAACAGGGTCAACAGACAGGAATCTGGAGAGAGTTAACTGCCACCAAGCTCCCAGCATGCCCATGAATGTCCTTTAGCACTTCATTAGCTCCTCTCAGGCAGGACAAACTTGGGAGGTCTACATTCCTCAACATAGGCTCTACCTGAGAGGTAACAGTGAACACTACCCTGTTCCCCACGTTTTTTGCTTTTCTTTAGGAAATAGGTCCTTGTCATAGGCACTTTTAACCTGTTACAAGGTAAGTGATGCAAATGAAAATCACTGAGATGAGTTTAAGAAAGAATATGCTACTGAAAAGGATATTGAGTGAGTAAATTTACTACAGTTTAGTCAAAATGTAAGAGTAGACTCTCACTCCCACACACACTCACACCCTTTAGGAACTCTCCAAAATGTCAAGGGAGCTGGCTCCACCAGCACACAAGGCAGATTTGAGGAGAGATGAGAGAAGGTCTGGGCTAGATTCACTTCAGCTTGGGAAGTTACGGCCTGGCATGAAGTCCAGATCCAGAAGGGAGTGAGCATTCCAAACTCAGGTATGCTCCAAGTCTAAGGCATGAAGAGAGGTCAAAGTACAGGTGCTGTGAAAGTAAATTATATGTTAAAAAAAAAAAAGAAAGAACACAGCTGAGTCAAAGCTGTGGCTATAATCCAAAGATAGCAGGTCAGAGTGTTTTCTCAGCACCTCCTAACGCATGGCCAACGAGAGAGGGCGGAGCCACATCACCCAACTCTTCTGCTAGAGGGGTTTCAATGTCTCTGGGAGGTACAAAGGAAACAAGTAAGATTACTGCGCTACCAAGAACACCAGTGGCTCCTCTTGCCTGGTCCAGTCAGACAACTTGAAAACAGGAGAGAAAGGCAGGGGAGAGGCATGATGACAAGGAGATGGGGTGGGGAGCAGGGAAGACACAGTGGCACAGCTCCCTGATAACCAACGGTCCAGGCTGCCTTAAGGGCACACTGGCAAGTATATAGCTCAGAACACTGAGTTCTGCTGCCTGACATACTGCATAGAAGTTTAGCTGAGCTACTGTCTTATTTTTTATTTTTAGCCAGAAGAAATGTATATATCAATAAACAACAATGTGCAATGCAAGTGGACAGTACTGGATAAGACCCTTAACTGAATATTTTCCTGGCTTTAAGATCTTATTTATTATTTTTATTTTATTTATTTATTGTTGATTATGGGGCTTGAAACCAGGCCTGGGCGCTGTCCCTGAGCTTTTTCACTCAAGGCTAGTGCTCCACCACTTTAAGCCACAGCTCTACTTCTGGTTTTCTGGTCGTTAAATGGAGATAAGAGTCTCATGGACTTTACTGCCTGGGCTGATTCTGAACCATGATCCTCATATCTCAGCCTTCTAAGCAGCCAGGATTACAGGCATGAGCCACCGGCACACAGCAAGATCTTATTTTTTAATCTGGAAACTCAACTCTGCAGTATAAAGAGTTTCATTTGCATTTTTAAATTCCCATAGACCAAACGACATAAATAGAATCTACAGTTAAAGATAGGACCTACTATCAACTCAATTTTATTGGAATATGGAATGTAAACAGATGTTTCAAACAAACAATCTAACCTCATAAAAAAAGTATGGCATTTATTAAATAGTTAATAAAAGAAATTCTAAGTGTGATGTGGTAGCAGACACTCTAGTGTAGGCTTGTGAGATCCCCAGAGCTGAGGCATGGCGCTGCAGCCAGGGGAGGAGACTGCCAGCAAACCATGCCAGTGACAAGTCCCCAAATGAAATTTTAACAAACAGACTCTATTGCTCTCTGCTAATGCAAAGGGTCAGGAGTGGACTTTAGCCTAGGTCTGCACATGTTCCAGGAGCTACCCTTCCTTCCTGCGCCCCCGGCCTTGCCACATGCCAACATCTGCTTGTGAGCAACAAAGATTCATCGTTGCCATCACATTCACTGATCACATATCAGAGCTTAAACATGCGTATTACCCTGATTGCAGCCAGAAGCTATTTGTTTTGTGGGGGAAAAAAGAGGTGGAAAAACTTACTATTTTTTAGTAAGTCTTTCCTGAATAAATCCTAATAGGATAAATTTTTGCTCCTTGACTTGCCTGAAAATGGACTTTCCAGTTTTAGCTATGGTTATGAAAAAAAAGGTCACTGTTTCAGAGAAGTGTGTTAAAACAGGTGCACATATGGTGATGCACTGGGAAATGGTGAGGCTTTCCTTACAAGGCTGTGAACAAAAAAAAAAAAAAAAAAGGAAAAAGAAGAGCAACAAGATTCTATGGTTAGGCAAATCAACAAAGGTACAATGAGCTCATAGTTATGCACGTAGCTCGGAACTTCTTGAGAGACTGGAAGTGATGTCTCCTGACGTCAGCAGACTCGGTGAAAGGGTCTGTGGCTTGAATGAATACACAATAGGAAAACTGCAAGGATGAGGTACACTTCCTGAAGAGCTCATGTCATAAAAAATACATAAACATGAATTTGTAAAAGTTTAAAAAAAATACTGTCATTGTTTTAATATCTTTTTTGTAAATGAGGCTAGCGTGTCAGTATAGACTACTGACCTTTTCTAAACTTGAGCCTGAATTCTCATGAAAGGAAACCAGACCACAATGGAATAGATAGGAAGTCAGATATTCAGAGCTTGTTGACCAAACAGGTAACTCAACATTGGTGTCCTGTTAAGCACAGGCTAAGCGCACAACAAGTCCGAGCGTCTCAGCTCCCATGCATTCCAGATCCTCAACTACGTGCATCCTCACTGCCCCCGCAGCTCCCTGTACTTGGAGTTTCTTTCGTTCTGACAGTTTTAGGTTTTACTCTTCTTTGCCTTTAGAAGGAATGATTAGAATTTCATTTCATCACACTGTAGTTTCCTTCAAGTTTGTGTTTGTTTGGTTGGTTTTATTGGCAAGCATCAATGCTGCATTACCCGTCGCTCTCCAGGCTTCATCGCGCTGCTGTAAGCCCACTGGATAGCACAGCGTTCTCTGAACCAGGCTGGGACTGTTCTTTCACCACTGGGTCTGCAAGAAAGCAGGAAGGAGCAGTCAGGGCTGCAGTGTAGCACATAATGGAATGAACCTGCCCCTTCTGCAGGGAAATAGACACACAGACTCAAGGGCAAGCCAGTACTGGAAGACAGCAGAGGAAGAGAGAAACCATAGAATTCAAGCCAGGCATGGTGACTCATGCTGTAATCTTTCATTGAACCAGGAGGATCAGTAGTGTCAGGTTGGCCTAGGATACATAGTGAGACTTGTTTCATAAAACCAAACAAAAAAACAAATAACAAAAACCACCAAGAGAAACAACAGACATAAACAAGGCACTGAAAAAGGAATGCTATCTCCCCATATCCCCCTCCAGGGACTGAACCCAGGGCCTCCTCACCCATGTCGAGCAAAATATTCCACAGAGTGATGCCCTCAGCCCTTAAAAAAATTTTTTTTGTGATAGGGCCTAGCTAATTGCCCAACTGACCTGGTCTTCATGATTCTCTGGCCTTAGCCCACAGACAAGTTGAGACTATAGGTATGTAGCACCATACCCAGCTAAAGAAACTATTCTTGCATATAACTCTATTTCCTCAGCATACAGGCTCCATTGCTCATAGTTATGCACGTAGCTCGGAACTTCTTGAGAGACTGGAAGTGATGTCTCCTGACGTCAGCAGACTCATTTCCTACAGTTCCAAATTCCCACTAACTTTATGTACTATTTTCCTTTAGTACCAACACATCGAATCCTTTTTTTTTGGTCAGTCGTGGGGCTTCAACTCTGGGCCCAGGCGCTGTCCCTCAGCTCTTCAGCTCAAGGATAGCACCCTACCACTTGAGCCACAGCACCACTTCCATTTTCTGGTGGTTTACTGGAGATAAGAGTCTCATAGACTTTCCCTCCTTGGCTGGCTCTGAACCGTGATCCTCAGATCTCAGCCTCCTGAGTAGCTAGGATTTCAGGTGTGAGCTACCAGTGCCCAGTGAATCCTTGATTGTTTAAAAGCATGAACAATGGTAAGCACTTCAAGGAAGTGAACAAAAGAAGGTAGAGAAGTCTTATCAATCTCAAGTTTAGCTATGGTTGTGAACAGAAGGATCTTGTTTTAGAAAGGCAGCACTGGGGACTGAACTCACTAGATAGGTAAGTTATCTTTTTGCTGTTTTTTTAGTTTGTTTCTCAGATAAGGTCTAGCTTTGTCTAAGCTGGTTTCAAACTCTGATCCTCCTACCCCAACTCCCACTCCTGAATAACTTAATTTTTAAATTTATTTTTGGTGGTAGGTTAAACTCAGGGCCTTAGTGTAGTATCACTTAAGCTATACCTCCAGCCATTTTGTGGATTTTGTTTTTGTTTTTTAAATAATTTAATTGCTATTATTGAGGTTGTGCTGGATATTTCTGATAGATCTTATTTCCTGCCTTGGTGCTTGCTTGGACTGAGATCCACCTATTTTAGGCTTATAGTCATTGCAGGGATGACAGCTATGACTCTGTACCTAGCTCCCTTCATTGAGACTGAGATTCTACTGCCTGAGCTGGCCTTGAACTGTCAAATCACTAATGCTTCTCCAGCCATCTCCCTGAGTTCAATCCCCAGTGCTGCTTATCTGAAACCTGGTTCACAACCAGAACTAAATTTGTTGCTTAAATTTGATAGGCTTTTTTTGTTCACTTTCTTTGAAATGCCTACATTGCTCATGTTTTACAGAAACTAAGGATTAAGTATGACTGGAGCAAGTCATCTTTCTCTTTTTTAGCCAGTCCTAGGGCTTGAACTCTGGGCCTACGCTCTGTCCCTGAGCTTTTTTTCTCTACCACTTGAGTCACAGTGTTACTTCTAGTTTTATCTGAGTAGTTTATTGGAGATGAGTCTCATGGCCTTTCCTGCCTTGGCTGGGCTTTGAACTGTGAGCCTCAGATCTCAGCCTCCAGAGCAGCTAGGATTATAGGCATAAGCCACTGGTGCCTGGCTCTAAGTCATCTTTCAGAGCCAACAACAAAAGGAAAAGTGCACTTGAAAATTCACTGATGGCAATAACTGTGCCCACACAGCATCACAAGCACGCACACAGGCTGTGGTGGGGAGGGGGTGAAGTCAGCAGTACAGTGGGATTTGGGGGTCACCTGTGTTCCTTTCCTCAGTTCCCTTGTGTCCACTTGCTACCTTCTTTAGAAACACATGATGCTTAACTTTTAGCCAACTATTTGTTTTTGAGAGGAAAAGTAATCTTAGACAAGGTTTCCATAAACATGTACACACCTGAAAGCAAACCTTAGGTACTCTTGGTCTATCAGCTCAGGGTGACAGAGTAGGCAAAGAGCTGGGCCTCAAAAATGCAGTGACCTTGTTGGGGACTAAAAGACTGTTCAGGATCACCTCAGTGATCAAGAATGAATGAAATTTGAGGACATAGATATTCTAAGGAAGATCCAGTCCACATACTCAGAGTTCTTTTGACTAGCTTCAAAGATAAAAGGTGAAGGATTTCTTTCTTTCTTTTTTTAAATTTTAATGAACAGCATTCCTGAAAATAGGCCGTGCAGACTCACAGAAGTAGGGGTGCTCCATGGCCTCTTTGGCAGTCAGTCTCTGTTGATGGTCGTATCGCAGGAGTTTGTCCAGAAGATCTAGGGCCTCAGGGCTGACAAGGTGTCTGTTTTCACTATGGATAAAGTTTTCCCAGCGTTTTCGTGAATGTCTGAAAAGAAAGGTGAAACTTTATTATTCTGAGCATAAATTCAGTAAGAATTCTCCTATATTCGGGTTAAAGCCAAAAACACCTTAAAATACTGCACTGATTTTATCAACTTGACAAATCTCATTTTTAAAAATTTGTTGGTCAGGGGCTGGGAAGGTGGCTCAGTGGTAGAGTGCTTGCCTTGAATGCATGAGGCCCTGGGTTCAATTCCTCAGCACCACATAAGGAGAAAAGGCCGGAGTGGCGCTGTGGTTCAAGTGGTAGAGCACTAGCCTTGAGCTGATGATATGAGAGATAGCACTCAGGCTCAGAGTTCAGGCCCCACAACCAACTTCCTCCACCTCTCCCCCCAAAAAAACTGTTGGTCAGTTATAGGGCTTGAACTCAGGGCCTGGCTACTATCCCTGAGCTTTTCTGTTCAAGGCTAATGTTCTACCACTAGAGTAGAACACTTGAGTCACAGCTCCACTTGTAGTTTTCTGGTGGTTAATTGGAGATAAAAGTCTCAAGGACTTTCCTATCTGGGCTGGCTTCAAATTGCAAACCTCAGATCTCAGCTTCCTTAGTAGCTAGGATTACAGGCATGAGCCACCAACACTTCGCTTATAAATCTCATTCTTAGTGGTACACACTTCAAGAGGTAGGCATTTCTACCTCTCCATCCTATTCCCCACCCCTAGTCATATTACTATGGGATAAAAAAGTGCTATGTGATTAGATGAAGCAGAATTAGTTACAACATTCAGAATTTGTATAACCTTACTAGATTATTTTTCATGCTTCATGCTTTCTGATAATCCTCAGTGAGCTCTGGTGGTCACTGAATAATTTTATTACCAACAGATATATGTAGAAGGCCAGCCTTACAAACATGGTTTCAAAAAACAATGTTTTAAAACCGTCAACTAGCTGAGGGCATGGCTCAAGTGGTAGAATATCTGACTGGCAAGCACAAAGCTTTGAGTTCAAATCCTAGTATTGCCAATACATTACTCAACTAAGCTAGATACTGGTGAACTTGAGATCTCCAGCTTGCTAGGCTTGCCTGGTTGGTACTCTAGCACTTAAGCCATGCCTCCATTTCAGCTTCCTGATGGGTTAGCTGGAGACGGAATCTTGTGGACTTTTCTGTCATAACTAGATTCAAACTGCCATTCTTTTAAATCTCAGCCTCCTGAATAGCTAGGATTACAGTTGTGAACTACCAGCACCTAGATAAACATTTACTTTTTTTTTTTTTGTCAGCTGTAGGGCTTAAACTTAGGGCCTACATGCTGGTCCTGAGCTCTTTTTGTTCTAGGCTAGCACTCTAACATTTTGAGCCATGGCTTCACTTTTGGTTTTCTGGTGATTCATTGGGGTGAGAGTTTCACAGACTTTACTGCTCAGGCTGGCTTTGAACCCCAATTCTCCAATCACAGCCTCCTGAGTAGCTAGGATTATAGGTGTGAGTCACCAGCATCTGGTAAGCATTGACTGATTGTGAGTCCTGGGACTTGAACTCGGCCTGGGCACTGTCCCTGAGCTTCTTTTGCTCAAGGCTAGCGCTACACCCCTGGAGCCACAGTGCCACTTCTGTTTTTTTCATGTTTATGTGGTCCTGAAGAATTGAACCCAGGGCTTTATGAGTGCTAGGCAAGCACTCTACCACTAAGCCACATTCCCAACCCCCAAATATTATTTTATACCTATTACTTTATAGAAACCAATTATGGAAAGTAAGAAATTAATATTTTATTTTATTTTTTTCTGTCAGTCATGGGGCTTGAACTCTGGGCCTGGGTGCTGTCCCTCAGCACTTCAGCTCAAGGCTAGTGCTTTACCACTTGAGCCACAGTGCCACTTCCAGTTTTCTGGTGGTTAATTGAAGATAAGAGTCTCACAGGGACTTTTCTGCCCTGGCTGGCTCTGAACTGTGATTCTCAGATCTCAGCCTCCTGAGTAGCTAGGATTATAGGCGTGAGTCACTGGCGCCCGGCTTAGAAATCAATATTTTTTAATCCAAAGAACCACCATATGGGAAGATCAAGTGATTTGAATGGTAACTCCTTTGTACAACTAAATATGTTAAAAAAAATTATAATTTTCCAAAGATTTGCCTTTAGAATAAGCACAGACTTTACCCAGAAAGCTTTTAGTCTTTAACATTTTAGGACTGTTTTTTCCCTTCTGATTTTTTCCATTCTTTTCTTATCGATTGATGGACAGGATCTTACATAGCCTAGCTTGGCATCAAGCCTGTGATTCTCCTGCCTCAGTCTCTTAAGTGCTGGGATTTACAGGTTTGTGCATATACTTCTGGCCTGTTTTCCATTTAAAAAAAATAAACAGTTTATCTTATAGAGAAGCAAAATAATTATAAGACATAACTAATGTCCAAATAAGCTAAAGAAAATACATGAAAACCAAGACAACTACTTTAGTTTTAAGAAAGAGGAAAGAAAGTGATTTTGGCTAACCTTCCCACTTCTGAAATGGGTAAGGCAAGCCCTCTCTCTCTCTTTTCTTACTTACTGTCCCAGGATATCATTGAAGTGTGGATCTAGGTCTATGTGATACTTCTTCAGATACCCATACAACTCGTCTGTTCCCAGAACCTTGGCAATGCGAACAAGCTGAAACACAAAACAAACTGCCCAAATTACTGAGCACAGAACTCCCTGTGAGTCTGTGAGGATGCTGGACCTGGAAATCAGAAGCTACCACATCACTCAGTCTCCAGGGACAAGGTAGAGTTCTGAGCCTAGGACGGGCAAAGAGACTCAAAGACATGAGGTTAAGAATTTCCAAACTGCCTTTAAAGAGCAAACTTAGGACAAGAATCCAGAATCAACAATTATGGGGATGTCACCAGTTAAAGGCCAGGGTCTAGTTTTACTAGAAGTGCCTGACTTCTTTAGAGATTCACTTTGAAATTTGGCATAGACAATACTGTCTTTGCATATCTTTGATAACACTGTAAGAATTCTTTTTGAGCTAGGATCTTGCTATGTAACCCAAGCTGCCCTTGAACTTGAATCCTTCTGTCTCAGCCTAGTGAGTACTGATATTTTCAGGTGTTCATTACCATGTCTGGCTAAACTTCTTTAAAGTAAAGCTTATGTGCAGACACTGAATGAGATTAAGTGGCTTATGGAGAGTAATTCCTATCTAAGGATGCTATTTTCTTAGCATTCATCCCCAAAATAAGTAAAAGCCAGATGGTATTTGCTTACCTGGTCATAGTTGTCCTGTCCATGGAAGAAGGGTTCCTTTCGAAAGATCATGCTTGCTAACATACAGCCTAAACTCCACATGTCCAGGCTATAATCATACATCTGAGGAAGATAAGGGTAATCAGTCAAGGTGTCAGGAACCTATTTTACTGACCTGAGGTTCTGGTCTTCATTTGACTTCTGCAGATATTTCAGAATTAAAAACAACAACAACAACTATTCTTTCTTCCTAGAACAAGCAGCTAAAAAAAACTCACAATTAAAATTTTGGGGTAGATAAATGACTGGGTTTTGAATATATCCAAATAGACTAAACAACAAACCAGGAATAGCCCTAAGGAGGTATAAAAATAACTAGTAAGTTTACCTGATAATCCACAAGGAGCTCTGGTCCTTTGAAGTACCTTGAGGCTACACGAACATTGTACTCCTGAGCAGGATGATAGAACTCCGCCAAGCCCCAATCTATCAGCCGCAGCTAATATGACAAAGTAAGTTATGTGAAAAGAGTGTTTCTTGATGTCTGTACCAAGACAAGGCCATGCAAGGTTGCTAACTTACAGATATTTGGCCACACAAAAAAATACAAGTAGGTGCACCGATTTTAAAAAATGATTTTCAGCAATTGCAAAAGAGGTCATTTCTGGAACAGAGTACCCAGAGTGCCTTTTAAAAAAACAAATGATTCTGGTTTGTCACTCTGTTTAGGTCAACAGAGCTCTACCTTCCTACTTGCATACTGCCTACACATTCATTCTTCTCTCATTCACAGGTCTCATTACAGGCTCCTAGCATAACTGCAGGCACTGGGATGTGCGCCCACTCCACTCCACGGCTGAAGCATTGCTCTGGCTTGTCATTAATCTAATACTATCTGCCCCATTTACTCACCAATTAAGACAACCAGAGTTGGATATCAAAATTAGGAGGGACTCATGTATGTTTAAGGCCAGGCAGATTGGTCTGAGGATCATTAATTAACAAGTGTGAAGCAGTATACTTTCTTTCTTAGGCCCTCTGGAAAGGTGAGACCAAAATAAAACAAGTGACTACAATTAGGTTCATCTATCTATTTTCTTGGTTAGAACCAACACTGCAGATTGGAGAAAGGTTTGCAGCTGCCTAGCTGTAATGGTACCTTTTTCTGTTGGTGATCTATCATGACATTGTGAGGTTTCACGTCCCTGTGCATGATTCCCTTGCTGTGGCAGTAATCCAGAGCCTATTAGGTAAGAAAGCACAGAAAAGTAAACAAACTCTCTACCACCCCTAGTATAAGCACATTTTTCTTTTTTTCCACTTTCTTTCTTCCTTTTTTCTTTTAAAGATGAGGTATTCCTATGCAGCTTGGCCTGGCCTAAAACTTTTGATCTTCCTGCCTTCATCTCCCTAGTACTGAGATTATAGATGTACACCACATCCCGCATAAGCACATTTATTATCTGTTTGCTACACCTTGGCTTGCATATACACACAGTCTTCCAGGGGCAGTTTACTGCCTATAAAGAAAGAGAAAACTGCTTTGGAAGATGCTCTGTGCTCTCTGTGCACATTCTGGCTGGTGGCTGGTAAAAAAAAAAAAGGGGGGGGCATCAGAGGGTTATGTTGAAGATTTCTTTAGAATGAAGTTATAATAAACCAGATTCTGCCACCTTAGTGGAGGTATCTTTCATAGTGGTTCAAAGGACATTCCAGATCTATGTGGATATAAAGAACAACTTTCACACATATCCTTCAACCTGGCTAGTCTTTCATGTAAATGACCCATGTGGGTTTTACAGATTTAAGAAGCATTATTTCCTATGGCAGTTTGCCCTTAAAAACTGTCATATTATTATTAGTGAGTGAGAATTATTTCCTAGAAGACAATCAATATATAGGTAAGTGCCAATAGGTTTTTGTAAGAGCTGTACAAATATTACTATCACCCCCCAAAATTTCCCTTGAGCTTATTTGTCGTCAATCCCTATTACAACCACTGACTGGCTCACAGTTGCTATAGATCTGCCTTTTCTGGACAGTGATAAATGATCATATACAGGGATAGACCTTTGTTTGACTTCTTTTAGCAGCATCCTTGGCCTCTACTCATTACATGCCCCTAAGCACTCTTCCAATTACACCACCACCAAATGGTTCTAGATGGCCCCTGAAGGAGCAGACTTGACCTTGTTGGGACACCCAGTCTTCACACTGGAGGAAATACATAAGCCTAGCAATGAGCCTTAGGTCAGCATTCCAATAATGTTTCAAATTGTGTTTGTTTTCTCTAGACATAAAAAAAATACACAAAATGGGATACTTTTTAATTTTAGAGCAAGCATGGGTCTACTAAACCATGGTGGCAGAGAAGATTATAATCTCCAGGAAGGATTACTGTGAGAAAAGCACATAAGGAAAATCTGTCCAGCAGAACTTACTACAGTCATGGAAATAGTTTGTGTGTGTAATGTAGAATGGTAGCCAGTAGCTACAGGAGGCTAGTGAGCATGTGAATATGAGAATGTGACTAAGGAAGTGAACTCTTCATTTTACTGAATTTAAGTAACTTCCTGTGGGCAGCAGCTACTGTACCATACTAGATAGGGGATGCCTATGTGTAAATGGATGAAGGTTTTAAAATCTAAAATTATGTGTGCTTAAGTTTATTTATTTCACTTATGTTCTACTTGCATTTAATCATTTTTGCTTTACAACAGAGACAGCAAGATTCCAGAATCTTTTATGACAGGGCCTGGGGCCATGAAAGCCCTATCACTGGACATGAATCCAATCAAGTTGTCACAGTCTCAGGGAGACACTGCCCATTGCATGAAACCTTCAGCAGCCTCAGATTTGTTTGTATTTTCAATGAAGTTAAATATTTTCTCTTCCTACTTCTTCCCCCAAAAGAAAACTTAGTTCTTGTTTTTGTTGTTTTTAAGGATTGAACTCAGCACCTCCTATTTACTAGGCAGGTACCTGCAGCCTTTTTTTGCACTGGATATATTCAAGGTACGGTCTAGCTTTATGAAGAGGCCAGCCTGGGCTGCAATCCTACCTCCCTATGTCACTGTGTTTCTAAGTGCCACTGTGTCCAGCCACTGTGTTTCCCTGGTTGGGATGACAGGCATATACTACTGCACCCAGCCAATGGTTAAGTTAAAAGTCTTTTCTGGGCAAGTCTTAAACCACAAACCCCTGATCTCCACCTTCCAAGCAGCTAGAACTACAGGCTTGAGCCACCACACCTGGCTTAGCAATGTTGATTTTTGCCATTTTGCCTACTTTTTGCCAAAGGAATAAGATAATACTTGGGATGAAAGCAAAGATGGAAAAATACTGTAAGGTAATTCATTGTTTTTTTGTAGAGCTTACTAGCAGACTCCCTGTGGTTACTAATTCCTTTGGGAATTACTCTTCAATCTAGTAGTTTCTGACCATTAAGCATGAAAGACATTTTTGAAATTTTATCTAACATTCTATGCTGTATTGCAGAAAGATATTGCCCCTACAATCCACTGCTACCTTCAGAAAGCAGGATGGACATGAGGCACTGAGAAACACTTGCATAATCAGACTCTGAAGATGCAATGCTAGGATTCTTTACCCAATCTGAGGATGATATGCTATGTTGTGAGTCTGTACCTAGTCAGTAATAAAAAATATTTAATTTAGACCTCTAGGGCAAGGGCCAACCTGACGGTTCACAGGTCACCACAAATGCCCCCACACTAGGCTTGACTCTAGTCTGAGACGATGTGGAAAAAGGTAGGTGGGTGAAGCTGTATCTCCCTATTCTTACTGACAAGTAGACATGTCAGTAGCTATAACATGAAACCTCAAACCTACTACCTCATCAGGTCTAGTGACAGGTGGCTTGTGCAACTGCTCCTAAGAGAAAACAATAATTTCACAGAGCTAGTTCTTCAAACCCTATTCATCAAACCCCAGTCCAGTCTTGATTCACCCTTTTTTATTTTCCAATCAGTATTTCACCATTTTATTGAAATCTCACCTAGGCAGTTTTCTTCAATAATGGCTTTAAACTCAGGGCTTCATGTTCACCAGGTTGGTGACTGACTACTTTAGTTCTCCTAGTTCTCTGAAGCAAGAACTTCTTAATGAACAGCCCAATTACTTTTGAGTAGTACTTACTTTAAGTAGTTCATACATATAAAACCGGATATCAAAGTCTGTCAGGATCTGGTAGAGTTGCTGAAACAGATTTTATAAAATAAAGTTAGCCTAGTCTCCAGTACACTTTGTTATCTAAGGGCTGGAATTTTCTGTCAACTTTATTAGCATTTCAGTTTCTACTGAAAATCCTAAGACCTTCACTGCCTGATGTGGAATAAAGGTAAAGATGAGGAGTCCAAAATTTCAGGGACTAGGAAGTTGGCTCAGTGGTAGAGCGCTTGCCTTGCATGCCAGAGGCCCTGGGTTCGATTCCTCAGCACCACATAAGCAAAAAGAAAAAAGCCGGAAGTGGCACTGTGGCTCAAGTGGAGCGCTAGCCTTGAGCTGAAGAGCTGAGGGACAGTGCCCAGGCCCAGAGTTCAGGCCTCAGGACTGAACCCCCCCCCCAAAAAAAATTCAGTTTTCTGGAAAGAGAATATAAAAAGAGACAAGAACTCCAAGAGATCTTGGAGTTTTGCTATTTACTGCACCCCAATTGATGATGGGTAGATATATATATACACACGAATACCTCTATTCTTGACAGTCCAAAGACCTACCCATTGGGAATTTGAAAGAAATAGAAATTTCTTTTTTTTTTTTTCGTGGGGCCTGAACTCTGGGCCTGGGCACTGTCCCTCAGCTCTTCAGCTCAAGGCTAGCGCTCTACCACTTGAGCCACAGCGCCACTTCCGGCTTTTTTCTTTTTGCTTATGTGGTGCTGAGGAATCGAACCCAGGGCCTCTGGCATGCAAGGCAAGCGCTCTACCACTGAGCCAACTTCCCAGCCCAGAAATAGAAATTTCTAAGAGTCAGAGTATGAAGTTCATTTAAAGCATCCAAACCCTACACTACTGCCTTTGGTATTCAGACAATTCCAAGTAAATCTCTTTCCCCATCAATGTAGGCAGCACCTTCTTTTATAAAGAACTTTTATAAAGTTAGTCAAATCCCTTACTAAACTTCCCTTCCTCCTCTGTTGGAAGAAAAAACAGTGTGTCTATTAAAGGAGGAAAAAAAACAGATGTTCATACTGGTTATCTTCAAAGAAACTAATAGCAAATGCTTCCATTGACCATGTGTAAAGTACTAGCCACTCTTCCTTCTTCTCTTCCAGCTCAAGTAGAATACACAGCTTCACTGACCTCAGACAGCTGCTAGATCATGGCATTGTCATGACCCAGCCCAGGCTAGGGCACTGAGTGCCTTGAAACTGCTTCAGTGCTAGTGGCTGCCCTGGTTTAGGCTGAATTGCAATGAAGCACAGTGGTACAAATAAGCAGCTTCAGCTCCCTAACAACTCAAGCCTGGGTTCTCTGTTCTCCAAGCCCTGCCCAGTGAGGCAGGCCTCTTACCCAGCACTTGGCTGCAAATGACAGCCAAAATGTGCGGGTGGAGGCTCCAGATACTATCTTGGGTTAAGGAGATCACTCAGAGGGTGTGCTCAACTGAATGCCAAGTCAATAAATAGCTTGTGAAAGAGAAAAGATCAAATTCTCTATCCCTCAGAGGGCTGGAATATTTTACTTCCAGAAAACTAATACAGGCTATTTTATTTGGTCTTTTATCTGTGAATAGCTTATAGCATGTGCTATATATATGAGGCATCTGTGTAAATCGACCACAGGTATAAAAATAAGTGCCCTTGGCCTCAAACATAGCAACTCCAACCAGTAACACTTTTATTGAATATAAAGGACAATAGCTATATAAAAGTGCTTGAATTAATGTATTTTAAAGACCTGGATCACTGGCTGCCATTCACCTTTCCTTTTTCCCCCCCCTTTTTTTGGAGTTGAGGGACTAAAGTGCATCTGTAACATTTAACCCCCGGGCCTAAAAATCAGACCTCTCCAAAGCCCAGCTTGGTTTGCTCTAACTTTTGTTTCTGTAGGTTTGATCTCCATCGAAGTTCCCACGAGTCACCCCATCTGAGCACCCCAGCCTGCCTCTGTTCATTCACACCTCCCTATCCAGAGCTCCCTCCTTCAATCTCCTTCTTGGAACTCTTAGACCACTTGCTCACCACCAGGACTCAAAAACAGCAGCATCCCCAGAACATCCCTCATGCAGGAACTGGTAGTGACTCTACTGTAAACATGAAACTACTTTCTATCCAGAGTCCCTTGCCACTTGCCCTGCAGGTTGCTCTAGCCTCACAGAGCAAAATCACATGTGCTCTATGAACTCTATTCCAGGTAGGGAGGCCTCTGCTGAATGAATGTATGTTGTTGTTTTTTTTTTTAATAACATTTACCAGTCAGTGGAATGAAACAACCTGTCTTCCAAGAAACAAAAAGCCCGCAAAACATAGAAATGGAAACTTCACAAGAACCATACTTTTCCTCCAGCTACATGGAGATTATTAACCAAACAACTGCAAAATATGAGCAGGAAGTTAGCTTTGCTCACATTTGCATAAACCAGTCCTTGTCAAAAATAAAACAAGGCTATGCTCCCCAGATGATTATAAAGGTGGTAAGGAAGAAACTGCTTACTGCTTGTAGTTTCTCTATATTTCTCTAGAAACTGGCTTAACTACAGGATGATTCTAAAGGGCCCTGGGGTCAAGGTTTTTGTTTTTTAAATCTTGGTAATGGGGTTTGAATCCATGACCTCATACTCAGCTTGCTCAGCTGGCTGGTACTCTACCAGTTGAGACATACCTCTAGCCCAGCTTTTTTCTGCTACTAGAGGACATGGAAATCTCATAGATTTTTCTGCCTGGGCTAACTCTGAACGGTGATTCTCCAGCTCTCACCCTCCTAAGTAGCTAGAATTATGGGCATGAGGCACTAGCAGCCTCTTGGGGTCTTTTAGTAAAAAAAGTCTGAGAATGGCAGATACTTCACCTTCATCATCAGGCTCAGGGGATTCTGGGTCCAAAGCTGCCTCATACAATGGCCATGATAGGCCTAACTTATTCCTGCTAAATGAACAACAGAACCTCAACAGATTCAAGATGTGTGTGTATGTACACCATAGCCCCAACAACTGCCATTCAAGAGGACTCTACGCTCTGAGGTTATGTGCTCTAACACACACAGCTCAATCTGAATCCAGGAACCCCAGGCTGGGCTCTTCATAGAGAAGATAAAATGAGGAAGAGGTATAAAGTGAAAGAGGTATTTAAATGTCAGTTACCAGTTTAGATACTTCTAGAAGGTAGCAAAAAAAAAATCAAGATCAACATTTTTAGAAAATTTCTTCTTTTTTTGAGACAGGGTCTTGGTATGTAGCCAAAGGTAGTCTGGAACTCATGATCCTCTGCCTCTGTCTCTTAAGTACCCGAATTATAGACATGCACCACTATGTCCACTAGAACAAATCTTTGAAAAAACAAGTTATAACAAATCACTCAATGCATATTCATTTGTATTTAGACTGTTCCAAAGGCATAGAAAGCCAAGAAGCATGTCTCAACAGAAACTTATGTTTCCCTTTAAGAGATTTGAGTTTCTATTGCTATTAATTTGTTTTGAAGTTATGTTTTCTATTCTAAGGTCCACCATGTTTTGTTTGCTGTAACTCTGATATACAGGCCCATAAAAAAAAAAACCTGCCTCTTATTATAACAAGGGGAAAATTAGTAAAAATTGTAATTTAAAAATTGATCAAGAAGTGGTGCTGTAGCTCAAGTGGTAGAGCGCTCGCCTTGAGTTGAAGAGCTGAGGGACAACGCCCAGGCCCAGAGTTCAAGCCCCACGACCGACAAAAAAAAAAGAGTTCTGAGGCCCAAGAGTGGTGGCTCAGTGGTAGAGCGCTTGCCTTGCATGCCTGAGGCCCTGGGTTGGATTCCTCAGCACCACATAAGCAAAAAGAAAAAAGCCGGAAGTGGCGCTGTGGCTCAAGTGGTAGAGTGCTAGCCTTGAGCTGAAGAGCTGAAGGACAGCGCCCAGGCCCAGAGTTCAGGCCCCACGACCAGACCCCCCCCAAAATAAAATAACTGATCGAGCCAGGTGCTGTAGCTCAGGCCAGTAGCTACTCAGGAGGCTGACATCTGAGGATTACAGTTCAAAGCTAGCCAGGGCAGAAAAGTCCCTGTGAGACTCTTAATCCCAATTAACCACCCAAAAACTGCTAACAGAGCTGTGGCTCTAAGTGGGAGAGATCTAGCCTTGAGCAAAAAAGCTCAGACAATGCCTGGGATCTGAGTTCAAGCTCCACAACTGCCAAATAAATAAATAAATACTGATCGTACCCTAAACCACAAAGAAAACATCAACAAATTCCAAATAACTACCCATGTGTATCTGTGTGTGTGTATGTATGTATCTATCTAACTACCTATCTAATGTCTTAAGTATCCCTTATTTGAAATGTTTTGGGTATCCAGTTTTAGAATATTTTCATATGCATAATGACCTTGACTTGAACACAAAATTCACTTATGTTTCATATATACTATATACACAGTGCCTGAAAGTAAGTTGTACTACACATTCAATAGTTATGTGCCCAAAGCAAAATTTCAAAAGGTTGTTTCAAATTTCCACTGTGGTGTCACAGTGGACTATATAGCATTTTAGATTTTTGGATTAGTTCAATCTGTACAGAGCATCTTTTTCTGGACACAGTGACAACAAATTTAGAAATCAACAATAAAAACAAGAGATTTTTAAAGCTGGGCAGTGGTGGCTCACTCCTGTAATCCTAGCTACTTAGGGGGCTGAGATCAGAGGATCACAGTTCAAAGCCAGTTCAGGCAAGAAAGTCCATGAGACTCTTGTCTCCAATAAACCAATAGAAAACTGGAGGTGGCACTGTGGCTCAAGTGGTAGAGCACTTGCCTTGCACGCATGAGGCCCTGGGTTGGATTCCTCAGCACCACATAAGCAAAAAGAAAAAAGCCGGAAGTGGCGCTGTGGCTCAAGTGGTAGAGTGCTAGCCTTGAGCTGAAGAGCTGAGGGACAGTGCCCAGGCCCAGAGTTCAGGTCCCACGACCACTCCCCCCCCTCCCAAAAAGGAGATTTTTTTTTTAGAAAACTCAATTGATCATGAGCCATATATTCATGAACACACAAAAATATAAAGACTACTGGCACTCTGGACTATGAATTCTATGTCAGATGGCAAGACAGTGTAAATAGTAAGTTGCTCAGCTGCACTGAAGGACTGGGTGGAGCATGTGGCAGCAGCTCAGGAGTGAAGCTCTGGGGGTGCTGCCTGCTGCTTACTTGAAGATGACTCAGCAAAACTCCAAGTTGGGGGGGAGACAACAGGAGGGAGGGACGGAGGGAGGATGGGGGGAGAGAGAAGAGAGGACTGCTTTGCTATGTGGCAAAACTTTTAACAACTGAGACATCTAGGTAGAGGAATAATGCCTAGTGACCACACTACCATTTTTAGTTGGTCTAACATTTCCAGGTAAAAAGTTTGTAGAGAAAAACCCTAATCCACAAATTTAAATTTTGCACTTAGATCTAATTCACAAACTATGTAGAAGTAAGTTTACAACCATGGTTTGTAGCTAAAATGGTGCTTGGGATCTTAAAAGAATCAAGCACACGATTATCAACTAAGCAACAGGGCAATCAAATTAACTGACTTTATCTAAAGAAGTTAGGGACTAAAACAGTCAAACTTTGAGAAAACTGAAGGAAGAAAAAGAAGGCTCAAGCAGAAACAATGAAATAAAAAAAAAAGTAGCAAAAAAACCCAACTGAACAAAAGCTGATTCTTTGGAAACATCAAGAGATCTCTAAGAATGATGGTTAATTTTTTTATTAAAAAGGAACAAAGGCACAGATATTTAAAAAATGTAAATGAAAGCACCATTGCAGATTTATGTCAATAAAACTGAAAGTAAGTAATTTTAGAAACTGTTCAAAGGCCCGGCACCGGTGGCTCACACCTGTAATCCTAGCTACTCATGAGGCTGAGATCTGAGAATTGCGGTTCAAAGCTAGCCAAGGCAGGAAAGTCTGTGAAACTCTTATCTCCAATAAACCACCAGAAAACCAGAACTGGCGCTTTCGCTCAAGTGGTAGAGTGCTAGCCTTGAGCTAAAGAGTTGAGGCCCAGAGTTCAAGCCCCATGACCGACAAAAAAAAAAACAAACCCAAAAACCAAACCAAAGGGCTGGGAAGGTGGCTCAGTGGTAGAGTGCTTGCCTTGCATTCATGAGGCCCTGGGTTCGAATCCTCAGCACCACATAAGCAAAAAGAAAAAAGCCGGAAGTGGCGCTGTGGCTCAAGTGGTAGAGAGCTAGCCTTGAGCTGAAGAGCTGAGAGACAGTGCCCAGGCCCAGAGTTCAGGCCCCACAACCGCCCCCCCCCAAAAACAAACCAAAGAAAACAAAAACCCTTTAAGCTGTTTATAAAGGAAAACCTGTTTAAATTCTTCCTCTACCCTGCTAGGGATGTAACTCAGTGGTAGAGTGTTTTCCTTATTAGTATGTGAGAGACCTTGGGTTCAATCACCAGTACCACAATGATTAAAATAAAGTTAACAACAGGTATGATGATACAATCTGTAATACTGAAATTTGTGAGGCTAAGGCAGGAGAATCTCAAGTTTGAGGCTGGCCTTTTATAAACAGTGAAATCTTGTCTTAAAAAAAAACTAATATTGGGGGCTGAGAAGGTGGCTCAGTGGTACAGTGCTTGCCTTGCATGTATGAGACCCTGGGTTCAATTCCTCAGCACCAAATAAGCAGAAGTGGTGCCACGGCTCAAGTGGTAAGAGCGCTAGCCGTGAGCTGAGAGAACAAGGGATCTCTGCCCAAAGCCAGCTGAGATGCTTATCTCCAATTAACCAGCAAAAAGCTGGAAGTGGAGCTGTGGCTCAAGTGGTAGAGCACTAATCTTGTATGTGTGTGTGCGTGTATGAGAGAGAGAGAGAGAGAGAGCACAAAGTGAGAGCACAAAACCCGAGTACTAGGCAACTCCCTCTCCCACCAAAAAAAAATATTGGGCCGGAGGCATGACATAAGTAATAGAGTACCTGCCTAGCAAGCACAAGACCCTGAATTCAAACCCTACCACCTACAAAAGCCAACAAAACCAACTGTACTTGTGTTAGTATGTTAATAACACTGAACAGCTTTCTGTGCTCTGACTTTATGCTGGGGATGGATCCAGGGCCTTGTCTACTCTAGGAAGTGCTGTACCACACAGCTGTGCCTCAATTAATACACTTTTGACTTACCCTACTACTAAGCCAGGGGCAAAACACTCTTTGGGTGATCTGTTAGAAACAGTTATTAAGATACTTTACAAAGTATATTAGGATAAAGGATAAAGAACTGAAATGTTCTTAGTAGGCAAGCAAGGTGGGAAAAAAAAAAGCCTAATGGATACAGAAACATTAAGCCAACTGGTTGCCCTGTTTGTGACCTATCTATCTGTTTTTGGCCAGTCCTGGGGCTTGAACTCAGGGCCTGGGCACTGTCCGAGTCAGTTCCAAGCCAGCCTGGACAGGAATGTCAGTGAGACTCATCTCCAATTAACCACCAAAAAGCTGGAAATGGTTCTATGGCTCAAAGTGGCAGAGTGCTAACTTTGAGCATAAAACCTGAGGGACAGTGCACAGGCCCTGAGGTCAAGCACCAGGATTAGCACCAAACAAACAACAAAAACCCAAAACACAAAAACAAAACCCCAAATCACTTGGCACCTGACATTTAACAATCTTTTAGGTTGGCTAAATCATGATGGGGGCCTCCAGTTAAACGTAGCACATCAAACTCCTCTGCTTCTACCTAGAGCTCCTCTTTAAGTAACAGTGAGAGGCCTGCAAGGCAATAACACTCATGAACTGAGAGAGTGGGAAAGACAGTAAGATGAAGCCAAAAACTGTCCAGCTAACCTAACAGACCACAAAAGCTGAAAATTCTGCTAACCAGTGAAGGGGTGCAGATTTCAATCTGAAGAGTCACAGAAAGGCTCAGGAATGGGTGACCCCAGACCTCAGAGAGATGAACGATGAGCAGTGAAAACAGCTCTCCTCAACTTGTGACAGTGACCATGCCAGCAGCAAGCTGTCCTCCAGACAGGAGCTGCCCGCTCTCCAGAGTGTCACTCAGAACCCCGGCATTTCAGACAATGATCACAGAGACAAACATAAAGGAATCTGCGAGAAAGATACAGAAAAAGCAGGAAGGGAGAATATATAAAACGGAGAAAATAGGAAGCGATTACATAAACAATGTAAGAACAGAACACTATTTTTAACACTTCAGAGACCAAAATGGCTTTTAAGACATTAAGTCTAACATCTGATTGAATTCTAGAAAGTGAGCGAAAAGGCAGAAGAAAGGGGAGAGAAATCCAAGGACAAGAGCTGTAGGCTGACAAAGCCCAGCCAGTCCCCTGAACAAAAGATGAAAGGAACCCACAGGAAGGCACATCTCTGAAATCTCACAAGACTGAGGATGAAGAGAAAGCCCTGAAAGCTTTCACAGGAAAAAAAAAAAAAGCCACGTAAGATAAAACTAACGGCTTCAGCTTCAGTGGGAATACCAGAATAAGTCTCTAAAATGGAGGAAGTTCTGAACTGTAACCTAGAAATTCTATGCCCTGGCAAATACATAAATTGGAAGGATAAATCAAGATGGGTTCAAATGTCAGCCTGGGAACACTGTTTTTCTCAATCCTTTTAAAGAAAGCTAGAGGAGAGGGTGAGCATCTTCAGAATTCTTTGAGGGAGAATCCTACAGAAATCTAATTCCACACATATGGCATTCAAATCCTGCCAACTCATCCATATTATGTTATTATATTAACCTGACAGACAGATGTCACTTTTTGTGTGTTCCAGTCAGGGCCTGGGCTCTGCCCCTGAGCTTCTTTTGCTCAAGGTGAGAGCTCTACCACTTGAGCCACAGCACCACTTCTGGCTTTGAATAGTTTATTGGAAATAAGTCTCATGGGGTTTCCTGCCCAGGCTGGCTTCAAACCACAAGCCTCAGACCTCAGCCTCCTGAGTAGTTAGGATTACAGGTATGAGCCACCAGCACCCAGCTACAGATGTCACTTTTCTGAAACAAAATAGCTAAAATTTTACATGTGTGGTTCAATAACTGGTTATTAATAAAGCACAGGTATTTAAAACTTGGGAGAACTACACTTCTATTTTTTGTATTATTGGGATTTAAATTCAGAAAGCTTGCTCTTGCTAGCCAGGTGCTTTACTACTTGAGCCATTCCTCCAGCGGTAAGAATTATGCTTTGATCAATAAAAGCAGCTTTTAAAGGCTGGACAAGGCTCATGCCTATAATCCTAGCTATTCAAGGGAAGGAGATAAGAAAGCGGTATGATTGCAACCAAGGCAAAAAGTTATTGAGATACCACCTCAATCAATAAACAGAATGTAGTAGCCTGTAATCCCAGCTATGCTGGGTAGGAAGATCACTGTCTGAGGTCAGTCCTGAGAAAGAAAAATTCTGGTGAACTTACCTGTAAATGAGTGAAAGCAAGAGAGACTAGTAGCATGGTTCAAGGACTCAAGTAGTAGAGTGTCGGCCTAGTAAGTGCAAGGCCCTGAGTTCAAATATCAACTCGCTATAGGAAAGGGACTAGTTTTTAAACTTGTGCATAGGAAAATATTTGGTTTCATTTTAATTAGCCTGGTGCCAGTGACTCATACCTGCAATCCTAGCTACTCAGGAGTCTGAGGATCAAGGTTCAAAGCCAACCTGGACAGGAAAATCCATGAGACCCATCTCCAGTTAGCCACCAAAAAAATCAGAAATAGATCTGGTAAAGTAACAGCTTTAAACAAAAAAAAGCTAAGACAGTGCCCAGGCCCTGTGTTCAAGCCCCAGCATGTTCATGCACACATATAAAAGATGGATGGAAGGAAGGAAGGACGGAAGGA
>NW_012267234.1:341316-381316 GCF_000151885.1 Dipodomys ordii
AAGGACGGAAGGAAGGAAGGAAGGAAGGAAGGAAGGAAGGAAGGAAGGAAGGAAGGAAGGAAGGAAGGAAGGAAGGTAGGTAGACAAGCTTATCATGTATACCTTGATAAAATGGGTAAAACTGAGTGATTCATAGGCACAGTGCTTGAGTACCTAAGCGCTACTAGGTTACTGAATGAGAAAACTAATTCATGTTAACAGGAACATCTATTACATGGAAATTCAAGACTATATATAATGCTTGCTATTTTTTTTTTTTTAAACGCTGGTCCTGGGGCTTGAGCTTGGTAGGGCCTGGGTGCTGTCCTTAAGCTTTTTTGCTCAAAGCTAGTACTCTACCATTTTGAGCTGTAGCTCTACTTCCAGCTTTTGGTGGTTAATTGGAGATAAGAGTCTCATTGAATTTCCTGCTCAGGCTCATTTCAACCACAATCCTCAGAGCTCAGGCCTCCTGAGTTACTAAGATTATAGACACAGCCACCAGTGCCCAGAGCTACTATTTTATAAACAAGAATATCCTTTTATCTTAAACTTATTTTTCTCTAACCTTCAGAGTGATCATATAAGGATAATTAAATGTGAAGATCAAGCTCTTACACTTTCCCCAAAGAATGATGTCTGATAGTAGCATCTTGTTCAGTTGGGTTTCCCTTGAGCTACCATGTCAACTGGCAGATGCACTGCCAGTCACACCACTACTGAGAGGCCCACCAAGGCCTTGAAAACCACCACCACCACTCCATCATCACCGTGAGCTCTACCAATGCCTATAAAAGCCATTGCCATGGTTTTGTCTTCTACAATGAGTTCCAAATTGTTCTCAGAAAAAAAAAAAAACTGAGCTTTATTCACAGGGATTGGTCTGCCCAGGCCAGCTTTGTACCCCGATCCTCAGATCTCAGCATCCTGAGTGGGTAGGCTAACAGGTGTGAGCCACCAGCGCCTAGCTCCATGAGACTCCATGAGACTCCATGAGACTCTCCAGTAAGTTACTCAGAAAAATCCCAAAGTGACACTGTGGCTCAAGTGGTAAAGTGCTAGCCTTGAGCACAAAGGTACAGTGCCCAGGACCTGAGGTCAAGCCCCACAATGGACAAAAAAAAAAAAAGAATACTTAGACTGGCATGGTGGTTGCACACCTGTAATACCAGCACTTGGGAGGCTGAAGGCAGGAGAATCATGAGTAAAAGGCCAACCTGACACAGAAATGGAGGGACAAAGGGTAAACAAATGTAGCAATTATACACCGGACATCATGTTGAAAATAAACTATAGAACCTATGGGTAAGGAAGGGTAAGGAAAAAAGAGAGCAATAGAAAAAGTGACACTCTCCAAAAAGAAATATATTCTTTACCTGACTTATTTGTAATTGTAACCTCTCTGTATATCACCTTTGTAATAACTATAATTGTTTTTTAAAAAGCCAGCCAGAGTTATAGAGTATGACTGTCTCAAAACCGACAATTCAACAAACCATCAATAGTTGTCAGTTCAAAATAATATATATGAAAACACATTAATACCCTAGAATCAGGCTCTTCTAAAAGCAGTGACTTTTCTTTTCTTTTTTTTTTTTTTTTTTGGGTCCGGTCGTGGGGAATGAACTCTGGGCCTGGGCACTGTCCCTCAGCTCTTCAGCTCAAGGCTAGCGCTCTACCACTTGAGCCACAGCGCCACCTCCGGCTTTTTTCTTATGTGGTACTGAGGAACTGAACCCAGGGCCTCAGGCATGCAAGGCAAGCGCTCTACCACTGAGCCAACTTCCCAGCCCAAGCAGTGACATTTCTTTTTTTTAAGACCATCATTTTCATTTTACTTTAAAAAATTATTCTTGTAGAATGTTTTGCAACTCTCAGTAGCTCTTCCTTAAAGCAGGCTTTCAGTATCATTTCCTTTGTACATGGTGTAGACACAAAGTATTATGTGGTCACTCCAATCCAACTGGCTTTTTTTTTTTCTTTTGGTGCTGGTACTGAGGCTTGGAATCAGAGCTCTTGTTCAAGGCTAGCGCTTTATTACTTGAGCCACCCACATCTTTACTTCCATTTTTTTGGTGTTTAATTGGAAATGAGAGTCTCACAGACTTTTCTGCCCAGGATAGCTTCAAACCTTGATCTTAGATCTCAGTTCCTGTAGCTAGGATTATGGGTATGAGCCACCAACGCTTCCTTTACACCATCTTCACTGTATCGCTTCCCATCAGCAATGTAAGATTTCTTACAAAAATGAAGTTAATATCCACCTACGCATATATATGTCTAAAACAGCAGTGTAACTGATGAGGGATGAGCTACTCCCTGAGTAAGTGAAGGGAGACAAGTAACTTCACCAACACAACAACCCCAGCCAGTAGTCATGCTGTAAAGAATCCACCTTGTTATTTCCCACTCTCACCAACAATTTCTGACCCTACACATCATCACCTCCCCATCCTCTATCAACCCCATGCCAGAAAGAAAAAGTATACGCACCTTAAAATCTGTATTATTGATATATTCAAATACCAAAGCTGGTGTCTTTGACTGCAAGAGAGAACAGTAATGCTTTTTAGGGACTCAGATAGTGATAAATGGAATCTGCTTTTGCTCCAATGGTCCATTCCTAAATCCTACTTAGATGAAAAAGGAATTCACTCATCAGAGACAACTTACTAAAAAAAGTATTTTTTTCATCAGGTCTGGAATTTGCTTCAAAACAACCAGGATGACTCGTGGGCAACTCTCCGCAGGACTCTGAGTAGGATATGAAAAGACACTTGCACATGCACACTCATGTGCACTGCAGATTATTCACAGTAGCCAAGCCTTGGAAAGAGCCCAGATGCCTCACAACTAATGAAGGGATCAAGAAAATGTGGTACTTAAAAACAACAGAATAGTCATAAAGAAGAATAAAATGAAGTCATCTGCAGGGAAATAGATGGGTCTGGAGACCATCACATTAAGAGAAGTAAACTAGGCTCAGAACAAGTTTCCCTCCTTCATGGATGTTAGCCCTAAAATATAAACATGTTTATAAACACACACCAGATTACGTATTTGTGTATGGATACATATACATGATCAATCTGACAGTATTCATGTGTAAGACATCATGATGAAACCCTTTTGAACAATATGCACTTCAGCAAAAAAGAACACTAGGAAGTTGACAATATGTCTTGTTTGGGGTGGAAGTACTGGGAGGTAGGGGAGGGAGGGCAGACAATTGGAGAAAAAAAGGGAGGGCAAATAAAACCAAAATGCTTTATATACATATGTCAAAATGGAACAAGAAAACCTGATACAACTGGTTTGGGAAGAGGAGAGTGATGGATGGGGTGACTTTTACCAAAATGTATTATGTACATAAAGGGCCATGTTAAATGAAAGGCCCTTCTGCAACTAATTGGTGCTAATAATGAAAAACCAACTAGGGTGGAAGTGAGGTAAGTGCATAGGACTAAAACCGCTAGTCACAAGCTGATCAACCACTAAAGTTGGGTGTTGTGTATTCCATGTTGTTCAATATTCTTCACTCCATCATTCATATTACTCACTTTACTTCTGAAAATGGCTGACATTTTTCATAATTAAGTTTTAAAAAGGAAGTTCCTCACTTAGAAGCTGATACAAGAGGATCGACAGTTCAAAGCCAGTCTAGGCCACAGAGGAAGACTATTTTAAAACAAAAACCAATAAATACACATACACTCAACAAAAGAAAAAAAAACAGAAAACAAAAAAACAAAAAAACACCCCCCCACAGATATTAGCTGGGCACGGGTGGCTCCCACCTGTAACCCTAGCTATTCAAGCTGAGATCTGAGGATCGTGGTTCAAAGTCAGCCAGCCCAGGCAAGAAAGTCTATGAGATGATTTCCACCAGAAAACCGAAAGTAGTACTCTAAGTGGTAGAGTGGTAGCCTTGAACAAAAAAGCTCAGGAACAGCATCCCCAGGCCCTGAGTTCAAGCCCCATAACCAAACAACAATAATAACAAAAACAAACAAAAAAAAAAACACAAAAATTTCTTCTGAAAAATCTCTATTTTCTTTTTAAATGTTACATCACACTTTTTGGCATGCTTGCTCAGCTGGTTCTTTATCTTTTGAACTATGCCTTTAGCTAGTACAGCTTTTTACTTATTTAATTGAAAGTAAGACTCTCTTGGATTTTTCTATGAGGCTGGCTTTGAACCTTAATCCTCTAAACTTAGATTTCTGAATAGCTAGGATTACAATTAATCCAAAAAAAAGAAAGGCTGGAGGCATGGCTCAAGTAGTAGAATATCAGCTGTGAGCAAGCAAGCAAGCTGAGTAAGCACAAGGCCCTGAATTCAAGCTCTGGTACCAGCAAAACAAAACAAAATAACAACAGCAGCAAAAACCTGGTTAAATTATTCTTAAGGGAGAGAAAACTTAGGGACCCACCTACAATAGCTAAAGTATAAGCATTTTAGGCCTATTTTAGTTGTACAAGGGAATGTGTTCTGGGAATGAAGAGGGTGGAAACAAATTCTATAGACACACATATGAAGACATCCTAGTGAAATCCACCAAGCAGTGTTTGTGAAAAAGGGGGGCGGGGTGGTGGTTAAGTGAACTTAACAGAGAGGGTGAATTGTCCATAGCACTCTGTGTACCTCTATGGAATTATACCAATGAAATTCCCTGTACTATTTATGCTAGTAAGAAAGAAACGTTCTGGTAGTATCTACAGACAATGTGAGCCCTCATGTTGGATGTAGAACTAAAAAGCAGCCTAAGAAACAGCAAAGGTTCCCAAGAGTTGGTGGGCTGTGAGCCCTCAGCTCCAAATGCTAGGTGTAAACTCTCAAAAATGGTTGGCATAAGCAAGAATTTGGAGGAAGTGACACAGTAAACATTTGTGGACTGAATAAAAGTAACGAAGCACCAGAGCTGTGACAGGGTTTCCAAACTATTCAGCATTACCACGTGCCATTCTGTGTGGTCTGCGCACTGACCATCCTGGCCCCCCAACCCACTAGCACCCGCAGCCAGGTACCTACCACAGGGTCTTTCACAGTGTCGATCAGCTTAATGATATTTGTTCCACCACGAAGGTTCTCCAGAATCTTAACCTCTCGTTTTATCTTCTTTTTCTTCACTGGCTTAAATATACAAGAGTAATCAGAAGTGAGACTCCCTTTCAAGTCACAATAATAAATACACTTTAAACAATGTAAACCAATCATGTGCATGGTACAGCATACTTACAGAAAAACGGGGACAAAATGGGGGTGTCTATAAAAACCTTTAACTGTAAGTTAAATAATTTAAAGACTCCTACAGTGTGTATAACAAGATTTTTAAGTAGTTACATCGAGAATACTTAAAATTTTTGAAAACATATGTCATACTTTAAAAATAAAATCTTACTTACTAGATACCTGCCAAATACAAAGCATTATAGCTCTGAACAGCTGTGTACCATGGGCTCACAAATGGAAAAACTGAAAACAAAATGGCAAGACACCTGCTCTTCCAATGAGTTACATGTAATTTGTCTTCTAGAAGTGAGGACTGGTTCACTGACATCAAGTTACACACTTGTTTCCCAGCTGCTGGCTCTCATTTCCTGCCACCACTCCCACTTCCTTACTATCCAGAATCTGAAATTAGCAGAGCCAGTGATGTTTCCCAACAGACCCTATTCCTAAAGATGTGGAATTAAAAAAGGAAAAACTCATCTGATAACAGCAGTGATTAAAAACCTCTGCTATTTATCCATCTGCTAGAGAGAAAAATTAGACTTTAATCAGGGCTGGGAGTGGTGGTACATACCTGTAATCTTAGCACTGAGGCAGGAAGATGGAAAGTTAAGAAGCCAGTCTAGTCTACATTTTGAAGACTCTGTCTCAAAAACCAATCAACCAACTACCTTTTATTACAACCATTTTGTGTCCTAAATAGGCTAAAGAACTTGAATAAAAGTAGTTGAGTCAGGTACTGGCTGTAATCCTAGATACTCAGTCGGCTGAGATCTAAGGATTTAGGTTTGAAGCTAGCCTGGGCACAAAGTCTGTGAAATTCTTATCTCCAATTAACCACCAAAAAAGGTGCAAGTGGAGATGTGACACAGTGGTAAAGCGCTAATCTTGAGCATGAAAGCTCAGGGACAGAATCCAGGCTCTGAATTCAAGCCCCGAGATTAGCAACCCCACAAAAAAAGTAGTTTTGAAAAAATAAATTATAATCAAATATACTTTGAAAGGCATGAAAACATAGAGGGGTGTCTGGCACATGGCAAGCATTCAGTATGTTAGCTCTATTGATTTCAATTTTTTACCTAATAAGTCATATTTAATCCTCACAAAACCTCTATGCACTAGTCAACAGAGTGGAGCTATTTGCCCAAGGTCATAGCTAACGGTAGAATGGGTGTGCTTTGTTCCCAGGTATGGCTTAGGGGACAGGAGACCTGTTTGCTATGGCATCATAAGTGGATGGGGAACACACCATATATGTGCCAGAGAAAGCATCATCTTTTGTTGGTTACTGAGTTACAGTAAGTTATAAGACAGGAAAAGAACTGAAACAGGGCACCTGCATCATCTCTAGCATGGGGCTCAAGTGAGGGCTGCAGCCTGGCTGTGCACTTGCACACAACTATATCTATCATTCTTTCTTGGGTTCCTAGTAGGGAGATATGGCTGCTGTGTCTTGCTTCCATTTCCAACTAGGAATCTTAACCAAAACATAGCCAGTGAAAGAATCTACTATTTAGTGAGTAGTACTATATAAATAGCCTGATAGCTTCAAAAAGGTCAGTCATGAAATATATGAGCAACTCTTCCAGATTTACAAGGTATAAACCACTGAAGGTAACACATGACCTCAAACTTTCTTTCGCAATACAGAACATTATATGGATAAATGGCAAGTGTCAATGAAGCCTACAGCACTAATTCTGCATACAACCCTTGGGGTTATGTAAAAAAATTAGCCTTTTTTTTTAAACCAAAACACACAATATGAAATCCATAAGGATGGTGGCAATTTACTCAAGTGCCTCAGAAAAAGATATATAAATATACTGTACATAGTCCCATATATGTAAGTATGTAGAAAAAAATACTTACATGAGAGAAAGAATAAAGAACAAAGCAAATGTTAATATGTAAGGAATCTGGGGGGAAGATGCACAAGAATTCTTGCAACTTTCCTTTCGGTCTGAAATTATGTCAAGAAGTTACAGAACAGAGCTGGGAAGGGAGCAACTCAAGTGGCAGATCAATTACTTGCCTAGCAAGTGTAAGGCCCCCCAAGCACTGCCAAATATATACATATATTTTTTTGGGGGGGCGGGGTGCTGTCGGTCATGGGCCTTGAACTCAGGGCCTAGACACTATCCCTAAACTCTTTTGCTCAAGACTAGCACTCTACCACTTTGAGCCACAGTGCCACTTTTGGTTTTCTGGTGGTAAACTGGAGGTTACAGTCTCATGGACTTTCCTGTCTTGGCTGGCTTTGAACTGTGATCCTCACATCTCAGCCTCCTGAGTAACTAGGATTACAAGCATGAGCCACTGTGCTGGGATCCAAAAATATTTTTAAAATATTTTAATGACAAAGAAAGGCTGGCTATCATGTATGTATAAACTCAGCCAATGCTACCAGTATTCTACCTTCTTCTTCCTCCTTGTTTTTTTTTTTTTTGTTAACACTGGAGTCAGAACTCAGGGCCTTGGACTTCCTAAGGAGAGGCTCTACCACTAACTCACACTCAACTTTTTTGCTTTATTTCTCAGATGAGGTCTTTCTTGAGTTTTTGCCTGGGGTTTTCCTGAGACCATTATCCTTCTACCTATGCCTCCTGTGTAGTTGAGCCTACAGACGTATACCTGTAAACATCTGACTTAATTGTTAAGACAGGAGGGTGGGGCTCCCTTACAATTTCCCCTTGAGCTGGGCTTAAACATTCATTCTCCCCATCTCCACCTCCCAGATAGCTGGGATTACAGGTTCAAGCCACTGTGTCCAGCCTTAATTCCTTTAATATAAGAGCCTGGAATTGTCATCCACTACTAAAGCAACTCCAGATCTGTGGCAGAGAAACAGAGGGGGAAAGCCTGCATTCAGAAGCCTGTGTACACTGAGACTCCTTTGTACCTACACTGCCCTAACTACTCACAGAGAGCTGAGCCACTGAGCAAGCTGCTTTCACAACACTACCACTTTGTCATGACTTATGTGGCTTTCCATTGGTCAGCAACAGGTTAAGAAAGGCATATGCCTCCTGACGATGCAGGGAAGACTGAGCTAGCTTTCAATGAGTTCAAGAGAACTTAGAAATGGAAGCAAATTCTGCTGCCCAGTTGCTGCTTGCCCAACAACTACCTAAACCAGAAAGGACAAATTTTTTTTTTTCTTTTTGAGACAGAGTCTCACTATGTAACCAAGGCTGACCTCAAGCTCACAATTCTCCTTCCTTGAGTGCTGGAATTACTGTGTATAACCCCATACCTGACTGGTAGGGCAATTCTGACAGGCAGTCTGTTAGTAACCAGAGTCCTCAGATGCTGACAGAAGAAGAGGCGGTTAAAAAAAGGGAAAGTAGCTGGACCTGGTGGTTCACACCTACAATCCTAGCCATTGAAGAGGCAGAGAACAATACGATTATTTTTCAGGGCCAGTCCAGGTTAAAAGGAGAATCTATCTTAACCAATAAAAAGGTAGGTATAGCTGGAGGTTGGGTGGCTCATGCTTGTAATCCTAGCTACTTAGGAGGCTAAGACCTGAGGACTGAGGTTCAAAGACAACCTGGGCAAGAAAGTAATAGTCTTATCTTCAATTAAGCATCTCCCCTCCCGCCCCCCAAAAAAGCTAGAAGTGGGGCTGTGGCTACTCAAGTTGTAGTGCACTAGCCTTGAGCAAAGAAAACTCAGGGACAGCACTCTGACCCTAAATTCAAGGCCCAGGACTGACACGTGCACACACAACACACCAAGGGGGATATAGCCAAGTGGAAAGCCTAAATAGAAGGATTATGGGCCAGGCTGGACTGGACAAAAAGCAAGACCCTATTGAAAAATAGCAAAAGCAAACAGAGCTGGAAGTGTGGCTCTCCCAACAAATGCTAAGTCTAGTTCCACTATCACTTGAAATCCTAGCTACTCAAGAGGTTTGAAATCAGCCTGGGCAGGAAAGTCCATAAGAACCTTATTTCCAATTGATCAGTAAAAAGCCAGAAGTGGAGCTGTAGCTCAAATGGTAGAGCCCCAGCCTTGAGTAAAAAAGCTAAGGGACAGCACCCAAACCCAGAGTTCAAGCCCCAATACTAGCACACACAAAAAATAAATTAAATAAATAAAGCAACAATGGCACCATTATGGTATGAATTTCACCCCCCAAAATGAATATCATAACCCACATTGTGATAGGGACCAAATGATGAGCCAGGAAGACAGCGCAGCCTAGATGATGGTGCCTTCTCTCCCCTTCAGTGCCTCAAAGCCCACTGCATTTGACCTGAAGAGAAATATTATCTGAGCATGTTATTCATAGCAACAGTCCTCCACTTATACTACCAATTCCCAAGGAAAAAGGGTGATCGTTTATCTTCAGGACTAAAATTTACTTGAAAAGACAAAGTGCAAAACCAAAGTGACAATGAAATACCATCTCACATCTATTAGGATGGCTACTATATATATATATATACATATATGTATATATATATGTATATGTATACACACACACACACACATATATATACATACACTTATTTAAAAAAACAAAATATTGAATGTTATTTTATTGCTGCTGGGAATGTAAACTGGTATAGGCACTGTACAAAGTCCTTCAAAAAAAAAAAAGATTTAAAAATAGGGCTGGGAATCTTACTTAGTGGCAGAGTGCTCACCTAGCATGCATGAAGCCCTGGGTTCAATTTTTCAGTACTACATACACAGAAAAGGCCGGAAGTGGTGCTGGTGGCTTAAGTGGTAGAGTGCTAGCTTTAAACAAAAAAAGCTCAAGGACAGTCCCCTGGCCCTGAGTTCAAGCTCCAGGATTGGCAAAAAAAAAAAAAATTAAATTAAATTACATTAAAAATTTGGGCTGGGAAGGTGGCTCAGAGGTAGAGTGCTTGCCTTGCATGCATGAGGCCCTGAGTTTGATTCCTCAGCACCACTTAAGCAAAAAAAAAAAAATTAAAAATAGCTAGATATCGGGCTGGGAAGGTGGCTCAGTGGTAGAGCACTTGCCTTGCATGTCTGAGGCCCTAGGTTCGATTCCTCAGCACCACATAAGCAAAAAGAAAAAAGCCAGAAGTGGCACTGTGGCTCAAGTGGTAGAGTGCTAGCCTTGAGGTGAAGAGCTGAGGGACAGTGCCCAGGCCCAGAGTTCAGGCCCCACAAGTGGACGCCCCCCCCAAAAAAAGCTGGATGTGTTGGCACATTCTTTTAATTTCAGCACTACAGGGGCTGAGGCAGGAGAATCACTGAGTTCAAGGCCAGGCTGGCTAACTAGAAGCCACCTCAAGAAAAAAAAACAAACCAGAATTCCCTTATGATCCAGCCATTCCACTTCTCAATATATACCCAAAATAAGTGAGGCGGTTTGATACATAGGTATATAAATACACCCATGTGTGAAGCAGCACAGTTCACAATAACAAAAATGTGGGAACAACCCAAATGGTCATTGATAGATGAAAAAAGTGTGGGCATGTACGCATAAATTACGTAGTCTTAAAAAGGAAGAAATTCATCTGGACATATCACACAACATGGATGCCCTTGTGGACATGATACTAAATGCAGTCAGTCACAAAAAAACAAGTGCTTTATAATTCCATACATATAAAGTACTTAGGATGATCAAAACCTTAATGGTGTTTGCCTGGAGCTGGGAGAGAAAAGATTGGGGAGTTATCGCTCAATGAATACAGTTTCCGTTTTACAAGATGGTAAAAATTATGCAGGTGTATAGCGGTAATGGTTGTTTAACATTATACTTACATTTGCTGCCACTAAACTGCACGCTTAAAAATGGTTAAGTTCTGTATTACATGAATTAGACCATAACAAAAGTTTGAGACGAAGCCCAAACCAGAGCTGTGAATATCACAGTTGTTTCTACTATGGCTCTGTTTAGTTCACTGATCCATCCCTACAACTGTTATTACAGACACGGTATACTGCCCTCTTGGTACCTCACACTGTCTCAAGCACATCAAATACTCCCTGATGAGTACCACTAACACAGTTAGTGGATACTGAGGCACAGAGGATTTACTAACTGTCCAATGTCATAGGCGTCCTAAGAAGTGGACCTGACATATGAATGAATTCATTTATTTCCTCCACACCACTCTCAGCAAAAAAAAAAACACTGAACATCTATTGGCTGCCTGCCTATCCATCTATACTTCACATGTTCTTCCCATTTTGCAGATGAAAAAACAAGTCAAAGAAGCTAGTTCTAGAACTCAAGTGTTCTGTTCTCCTTTCACAGCAAGGCCTATGCTATATGACTCTAGTACAGTGTGGCAGACCTAGAAGTTAAGCATGAAAACCATCCAAGCCCTGCTGCACAGGAGAATGGGTGCTGTGTCAAGACATCTTCACACATGGTTTACTCTCTAACCAACTCTGATCAATTACATAAAGGGTAAGACTGTAAAACCCCCAAATTGGGCAAGTGATCTGGATGAAACTTGAAAGAATAATAGGGGTTAGAAAGTGCACAAGCTTGCTGAAGCTTCTATCATGTTTCCCTACTCTGCAAACAGGCAAAGTACTAAGCAGAGAAGCCTGCCTCAGTCTTTCTAGGTTTGTGACTAGCCCACACTTCAACCAGCCTATGCACCAGTCAAATACTGCCTTCCAGAAGAGTAACTTCAAAAATCATTAGGAAGTTCTTTTATTTGACTTCTAGTGACTAGTCTTCAATCCTTTCAGTACATCAAGAAGTCAGAAATCCAATAAATACCCAAATCATTGTTCCTTACAGCTTCCAAGCCTCCATGGCAGGTGTGGAGTTCCACACACAGGCCCTGCACCCACCACATAAACCTGAGCAGCTCTCTGCCTTTCTCTGGGTCCTACTCTACCTGCCCAAGTAGCTTGGGAGTCTAGTGGTTTCTGAGCTCCCCAACCTGGTGTGATTCTGCTGGACTCAGGTTAAGTGTACTCTCTGTGATGGCAAAGCCTCAGCATTAGAACCAGCACTGCCTAGTTCACACACTTCTGGCACTGATATTACCAATACTTTTTGTTTCCTCCAAATGGTATTTTACTTATACTTCAAAACTACTTTTGCACTCAACTGCAAAGGTTCAGTATGATTATTCTTCATATTGAATGTGGCCCCTGCATGTTTATTCCAGAATTGGTGAAATGTTCAAAAATACACTCTTCTTTTTGGTGCTGGAAATTATACAGGGCCTCATGCATGCCAGACAAGCATTCTACCACTGAACTACATTCTAATTACCAAAAAAGCAAATCTTTTCATTTTCCCCCATTGTATACATACTATGACTTTAGTACTACTTTAACTACTACAGTATCATGAAACATTTATGAAGCCTAGTGATCATAAAAAGGGCAGGGATCCCAGTACCAAAAGAAGAAAGACAAAAAATACAGTTAAAAAAAATATATAAACTGCCACTATTGTGTTGTTTTAGGAAGATGTTTTAGTACATGTTCCTAAATGAAAGGTTAACAACAACAACAACAAAAAATCTATCTGTAGAGAAAGTAGAAATACAGGAGAAAGCATTCTATCAACATGGAGAAAATATCCTTTTGATAACACAGAAAGCCTACCAGCTTACCAGGAAGTAACTAACAAGGATCTGTAATCACCACAAAGCCTCCTTCACCTAAGGTCTCATGGTTGTTAGGCAAGTGCTCTACCACTGAGCTAAATCCTTAATCTCAACAATTTTAAGAAATTTTAAGAAATCTACAAATACACTAAACATGCTTACAAAGCAAATTTTAATACCACCATTCTTTGTTTTAAGTGCAAGAGTTAATCCCTGGGGAATTGGAGGTAGCCAGGCTCTTTATAAAATGGGCCAAAACAGCCAGCAACCCTGATTTTTGTGCGCACCTTTCTAAGATGTGCTACAATGGAACTGAGTTTCCAGATTTAAGAGCAAACTTTTGACACTAAAGTAGCTTTCAGCCCTGTCATATAAACTGGTGCCATTTCTTTCTCTTCTTTTTCTGTTCTCAAAATAATTTGTAAAAAGAGAAAAGGAAGTACTTTTTCCACTGATTGGGAAGTTTTCTTTCTAGACTTTAGCTCAGTATATCATTGATAAGACATGAAGAATTTCCTCACCAGTTTCAAATTCATAAAACCTCTTAAAAGCCCCAATATACTTCAATCAATAAAATACTTAGAAATGTTAGAAGCAAATTAAATGGAACAGACGTCCTCTGTGGGTCACTTAGCATCCAGCCACCCTCATAAATTGGAAAAGACTGACATGAGATATTACGGACTGAGGAAGAGGGGAGCCCAGTCCGTCCTCGGGAATGCCAGTCTGGCTCAGTCTCTCTGTGCACATGGATACACCAAGTTCCTTCCTGCAGCGGCAACACTGTAGGCTTATATGACAAGGAAGCCTTGTCTAGAATCCTCCAAACTAAGCAGTTGGTACTGTTATGGACTCAGTTTTCTATAACCAAGACCACTGAAGTCTATTAGTCTTAATATGCAACTTATCTGCATAAAGCTTAACTTTATATAAAGTTATGAGAGATGTTTTTCAATCCATTTTAGCAACAAAACCACAATAGTTTCTTCCCCAATCCTAACAGAAATGTAATCTGGATGGAAATGCCACAGGACTCTGAAAAATACAAAGAAGTATAATTTTTTTAACCTGCCTTATGTAACTGTAACCCCTCTGTATATCACTCTTATAATAAAAATAACAAAAAATGTTTACTTAAAAAAAGTGAAGAAACCATGTCAAAAAGGAAGATGAAGTACCTTACTGACCAGAGATACTCAAAGGGTCCAAGTCTCACACCAGAACATTGGAATTTATTCTGTGCTCCACACTAAACCACTATAATCTGTGCTAAAGAGAGCAGTAAAGAAATGGAAAGAGCTCTGCCTAAGAGTCATTTCACATAATGGTGTCAGGGAAGTTTCTTTGTGCCCCGGTGTCCTCCCATTTGTGAAAATAACTTGCAGCTGTTCTATACTGGGCATCTTAAACATCTGCTGTAGCTCTAGAACAGAGGGAAAACTATCCAGCAACTAACCCTAGGAAGTTCTTTACAAGGGATGCTCTCCTAAACAAGCTCACTGGTACTCATACATACGCCTCACTGCTGTTCTTTTTCCTTCTGGGGTAGAACAGGAGATTGTATTCAGAGTCTTATGCTTGCAAAGCAGGTACCCTTGAGCCACTCTTTTTACACTGGTTATTTTTGAGGTAGGGTCACACTTTATGCCCAGGCTGGTCTGGCTGTGCTCCTTCTACTTCTACTTCTCCAAGTTGCTAGAAAAATGCACATACAACTAAGCCCAGTCATTGAGTGAGGTGGAATCTACTCAATTTATATACTCAGACTGGCCTTGAACTAGGGTCCTTGATCTCTGCTTCCCAAGTAGCTAGGATTACAGGCTTGAGTCACTACATCTAGCCATTAATACTGTGCTAAAAAAAAAAGACATTGCAGGAAATTGTAGTTATTTTTAAAATGCTGCCTTTACACAAAATTTCAGACATTGTTTTGGAATTGCTTTACACTCAACAATTCATTCTTCTGAATGTACAAGCAGTAGAATGTGGATATTCCTAACTTCAATATATATTAAAAACATTTATACTTATGTACATGCAAGAATTGTTGGGCTTCCTCAGGGACTTCCCGGAGAGGAAACAACATTTCTTTAAAGTTTTTACTGATGCATGACTGATTTGTGTATGTGTGTTGGTAGTAGGGAGGAGGGGAGAGTAACTGCAATTTTTCTTGTCTTTTGTGATAGTTCTGGAACTTGAATGCAGGGCCTGGACACTGTCCTTGAGCTTTTTTTTTTTTTGCTCAAGAGTAGCACTCTAGGGCTGGGAAGGTGGCTCAGTGGTAGGTGCTTGCCTTGCATGCCTGAAACCCTGTGTTCGATTCCTCAGCACCACATAAGCAAAAAGAAAAAAGCCAGAAGTGGGCTGGGAAGGTGGCTCAGTGGTAGAGCACTTGCCTTGCATGCATGAGGCCCTGGGTTCGATTCCTCAGCACTACATAAGCAGAAAAAGAAAAAAGCCGGAAGTGGCACTGTGGCTCAAGTGATAGAGTGCTAGCCTTGAGCTGAAGAGCTGAGGGACAGTGCCCAGGCCTAGAGTTCAGGCCCCACGACTGGACCCCCCCCCCAAAAAAAGAAGAAAAATGCCAGAAGTAGCGCTGTGGCTCAAGTGGTAGAGTGCTAGCCTTGAGCTGAAGAGCTGAGGGACAGCGCCCAGGCCCAGAGTTCAGGCCCCACAACCAGACCCCCCACACCAAAAAAAAAAAAAAAGATTAGTACTCCTACCACTTGAGCCACAGCTCTACTTCCAGCTTTTGGTGCTTCTCTGGAGATGAGTCTCAAGAACTTTTCCGCCCAGTCTGGTTTAAGCTCTAAATCTCAGATCTCAGCTTCTTGAGTAGCTAGGATTACAAGTATGAGCCACTTGCAGGCTCACCAGGACTTGGCTTGGTACTGGTATTTTGAAGTCAAGGCCTTCTACTTGCTAGGCAGATAATCTATATTTGAGCCACGTCACCAGCCCTTTTTACTTTAATTTTTTATCATTTTTTTTTCCTCCCAAGTAGAGTCCCTTCCTGGGCACACCTAGATTCCAACCCGCCTACTTAAGCTTCCTATGTATCTTTGCCCAGACTGGTCCTATCCTCCCAATCTTTACCTCACAAGTAGCTGGGATTATAAACCTGAGCCACTATACCCAGCTTTATACTTTATATTAAAACAGCAAAAATAAATAAATAAAACCACTCTCAATTTGAAGCATTATAGGTACAATTCACATGGAAGAGGAGTCAAAGTCCGTATCTTCAAGTCAAGTTGTATCCTCACTTCTCAATTCATCCTCAGCCTCTTAGTCCCTAGACAGAACCTCATATCTCATTCCTACTGTCACCCTGCTCCTTTATCACCTGGCTAGCCCAGCCCTCAGTGATGGTATTGGCCATTTTTCTGAAAGTGGGTTTACAGAACATATAACCCTGACCCCCCTCATAGTAAAAAGGGACTCTCTACATAGCTATTTAATTGCACAGTCTTCTGCAGCACCTCTGTAAAAGAGCCACAGAGGAAAGTATATACGTGTAAGATTACATACATCGTACTTTAGTATTCCCAATCTTCCCACTAAATGACAGGTAAATGACTTGGCAATATGAGGACCTACCAGATTCTACAGGTTACCTTTCATACACTCTGTAAAACATGATTATACCTATATGCCTATTCAGTCAGTCACCTGAAGGAAAACAACTTGTTCATCATGTCCATGAAGATCATCTCTTTCTCAGAGATAACAAAAGGCCTATTATCAAACTCATACTGCTAAGGCTAACATTAAGACAGTTACATTCCAATTATTTTAGAAATCAGAAGCTTGTATGGCTCCAAAATTCACTTTTACTAATAAGAAACAGTGGCCTGTTGGGTACTGAGGGGTCATGTCTGTCATCCTAGTTATTCAGAGGGCTGATATCTGAGGATTGCGGTTCAAAGCCAACCCAAGCAGAAAGCTCATGAGACTCTTATCTCCAATTAATCACCAAAAGCCAAAAGTGGAGCTGTGGCTTAAGTGGTAGAGGGCCAGCATTTAGCAAAAAGGGGAGAGCACCTAGGCCCTGAGTTCAAGTCCTAGGACAGCACAAAGCTGAACAAACAAAAAATTGGCTCACTCACTTCTCCACACGGTTTCCTAGCACTAATGGCTCTCCATATCCATCCCACCTGAAACTATTGCCAGAGGAGGGAAAAAAACTGACTATACTTCCCTCCTCTTGGGCTTTAAGCTTATCTCTGCAGCCACTTCACTTTTCTACAACTAATTTTCTCCAATAGCTCAGAGCCTCAAAAGTAACAAATAGAATGCTCAAGGAGCCTTTGGACCGAAAGAATCTTCATGAAGAGCCTTTTCTTTCTTTTAAATACCTATTCATTCTGTCACAAGTGGAGATTTGGGGGATTTTGGTTTTGGGAGCCCATAATTTACACTTAAGAACAAAAATATTCGGAAACTATCTGGCTCAGGTTTGAAGCCAGTCTATGTATTTTCTCCAAAGATCAGAGGAAAATGGGAGCAGGGAGGAACATCTGGCATAAGATAGAAAAAAATCAGAGTGTGCACTGTTCATTCTGGAGGGCAGCTGGGCAGCTGACGGCCTTTAACCTGGGGGGGGAGGGGGAGGGGGATATTCATCCACTCACAGGACACTCACCTTGAGGATTTTCACAACCACTCTCTCATTGTTGGTGATGTTAATGGCCTCAAATACTTCACTATACTTTCCCCGACCAAGTTTTCGAACCAGTTGGTAATCATCTTGATTACTGTGAAAGGTAAGAGACATGCATCAGTGCCAGGATTGGGGATTAACCAAGCCCTATGCCCATTTAACACTGGAGCTCTGCAGCTTTCATAGTCACCCATGTTCAAGTGTCTCTTAGACATCGTGCCACAATCGGGCCGGAAACTGCTTTCCTTCACTCTACAGAGCTCCTTGCCTACCTGGATCCCTCCTAACTTGGGGAGAAGGGACAGGAGCGCCACCGTGAGAACTCATCTGGGGAAGCACGCTAGCATCTAGGTCCTGCTGGCCCAGGCAGGAGTGTCTCCAGTGCCCGCGTGGCTGCACCCGCACCTGTCTCCCGTCGCACACCCAGAAGGGAGGCTGTGGGCCACTTGGAGATCTCGGCGACTTTAAAAAATTTCCCTCCCACCCGGTCTCATGTCAGAAAACTAAAAAGGCCGAGAATTTTAATAGCTTCGGAGGACAGCTGTTGGCTTCCCCACCCCACCAGAAACCCCAAAGTTCTCGGGAGGGAGGGACGGAGAGAGAGAGGGAAGGAAGGGAAGGAAAAGAAGGGAAGAGGAAGGAAGGAAGGGGCTGCCCCCCCTTCGCCCGGACCCCCCACGTCTCCCCCAGGGGGGGAAGGCAGTGCAAAGCCGAGCTCTGGGGTGGGGGTAGGGAAGAGGAAGACGGAGCGACATGTGCGACAACTTGGGGCGGGGGGGGGGCTCCGCCTTCCCGGTCCCCCGGGCCCGGGGAACCCGAAGCCGCAGGCCGGCAGGAGGCGGGTCGCTGGGCCGAGTGCGGTTTGCGCCGGGGTGGTCGGCGGGGCCGGGGGTCGCGCGGGCTGGCGGGGGGTCGGGACGTGAGACTCATAGTCCCAGTACTCGCGGCTCCTCAGGCTGTTCACCTCGGCGTAGACCCGGGCCCGACTGCCCGCGGCCGGGCCGGGCATGGCGGGCGGGACCGGGGGGCGCCGCGGGGCGCCGAGGGCGGCGGCGACGGCGCGGCTGGGGGCGCGGGGCGGCGGGCGGAGGAGGAGGAGGACGAGCGCGGCGGCGGGCGGCCGCGCCAGGCCGGGCCCGCGGCGGGCGGGCGGGCGCACGGACGGACGGACCGACGGACGGGCGGGTGGACGAGCAAAGGGGGGCGCGGGGGGCGCCGGCCGAGCCGGCCCGGCCCTGCAGCGGCCGGCGGGGCGGCGGGGCTCGCGCTCCGCGGCGGCCTCCGCTCGGCTCGCGGCCCCCGGAGGCGGCGGCGACGGTGGCCACCGGCCGGGAAAGGGGCAGCGGCGGCGGCGGCGGCGAAGAAGAAGGAGGAGGAGGAGGAGGACGAAGAGGAGGAGGAGGAAGAGGCGGAGGGAACCCGGAAAAGGGGCCGCGCTCACCAGGAGCGGCCGCCGCCCAGCTCCGTGCCGCCCGGGCCCACAGCGCCCCCTGCAGTTCGGGGGGACCCAAGGCCTCAGGCCCGCCCGGCCCCAGCCTCAGACCCCCCAACGCCGGGTCCCCCGCGACCCCCCGACAAGCCCACCCACCCAGACCCTCAGTGCTCACCAGCCTTGCCTCCGCAGCCTAACCAGTACCACCGAGTTCCTCCCCATCCGCCTCATAGCCTGTCCCATTTCAGGATGTCCCCTCCCTCCCCAAGGTTCCCCTGGGGACCCTGCCCCGTCATCCCCGGACCCCTCAACCCCAGATTGCTCATTCTCCCTGAATCCAGAAACTTCCTTCCCCACGACACCCCCGCCCCCGAATTCTCTCCTGAGTGTCCTCTGGGGGGTCGAGTCTGGCCAGGTTGCCTCCCTGTGAGTTACTGTCTTTCCCTTTGTAACTAATAAGTAATGAGTCGGGAGATACTTTGAGACTGGAGATCCTGATTGAGGCGATGGGGATGGATGGCAGACAGAGGGTGTACCCCCAAAGTGGCCCCCAAAAGCTACTTGCCTTCCAGACCTGAACACTCTCCTCTCTGATCTTCTGGAGCGCTCTTCTTGTCTTTTTTTTTTTTTCTTTTTTCTCCCAGATCACAAACTTTATCAGCAGAACCTTTTCTCTCCCAGCCCAGGTGGCTCGGAGGCCAAATCCTCTTTCACGTTCTTTTCCCAACGGCCTTATACAGCCAAGAACAAAAGACTGTGGAGTCTGCTCCATCTGAGTTTCCATCCCAGCTCAGCAGCTTGCAAGCTGTATGAACTTGGACCAACAGCTCAACCTCTCTGTGCTTTAGATTTTAGGGCATAAAACTTGGAATGGCATCTGAATCACAAGAGGGTGTGGGTACTCGACTAAGATAAACCACAAGAAACATTCAGAACAGCCATCAATATTAAGATACTAAGTGCTCATGTAGTTATTGGATCCTTTCACTTTTCCCTCCTGGGAATCACTTTGTGCCCAAGCTGAGAAGCTTGCCAGAAAACACTTCCATTTGCCTATAACTGACTCTTACTTTCCTTTCCCTTTCCTCACATGAAAGTCACTTTGTGCACATTTGATACTTGACTTTGTTTCATTTTGGAGTTATTGGAGCTTGAACTCAGGACCTTATGCTTGCTTAGCAAGCACTCTAGCCCTCAACAGACCCCCCATCCTTTTTGTTTGTTACTTTTCAGATAAGGAGTGTCTTGTAATTTTCCCCCTGGCTAGCCTTGCCCTACAATCCCCCTACTTCGGCCTCCTGAGCAAAATAATAGATGCATGCCACCACATCTGGTGTATTGGTTGAGATGGGATCTTGATCACTTCCTTCCCCCACCAGGATGACTTTGAACTGAAATCTTTCTTTCTCTACTGCCCAAGTAACTGGGATTACAGATGTGAATCAAGGCAGGGCCTAGAGTTGACGTATTTCAGCATTCTATCCCCCGTCTTCCATAACACGGTTTGCTTCTTGGCTTTTCACTGTCTCCTCCCTAGTAAGAAAAGCATAAGAAAAAGACTTGATCTGGATATTCACCACTGATTCACCCACCAATTCTCACAGTTGGAGACCTTCTGTGACTACAGAGCTGTCCCACAGATGCCTTGTTGGTTACCAAAGGGACTACCATCTTAATCATGGATCAAACAGAACCAAAGGATCCTCTGCTGCGATTCACTGAGACAGAGCACATCACCTGTCTACATGGTCACACCTGTACTCAGAATGTTTAATCTAATTGGGGTAAGGGGTGGGGACACCACATACATCCACATTGGGGAAATATTCATCCAAACAGACTGCCTAGATTCTTACATTCTTTTTTTCCCTTCCTTTTTCCTACTTATTGTTGTTCTAGAGGTGTTATACAATGAGGTTACCTTTACATACATCAGATAATAAGTACATTTCCTTTTCTATAGTGTCATCTGTTCCCATTCCCTCCCTCTGATCTCCACCCATGAGTTGCATAGATCATTTTCATCAATGTCCAGTGAGCTCCACTGCTGCACTTTTCCACCCTTTTCCCTCAGATTCTATGCTCCCTCACCTTCCCACAGAAATGCACATGAATATGCCATATACAAGGTAAAGAATACAAGTCATTAGAAAAAATATAAGAAGTCCTTTGTTTCCCTATCTTTGGAGTTCATTTCAGTATGTATCTTATATACATATGAAGAGGCAGAGGCACTTGGGTATTACACCTTTGTGGTTTTCTCTTACATATCTTCTTTTGGTCTTACTCTATGTGACTATATTGTCATGTCCCATTGTGTTTTAGATCTAGCTTCCACATATCAGGGAGAACCTGCACCATTTTTTTGTTTTGTTTTTGGTTGGTCATGGGGCCTGAACTCTGGGTCTGGGCACTGTCCCCCACCTCTTCAGCTCAAGGCTAGTGCTCTACCACATGAGCCACAGTACCACTTTTTTCTGGTTATGTGGTGCTGAGGAATTGAACCCAGGGCCTCATGCATGTAAGGCAAGCACTCTACCACTGAGCCACCTTCCCAGCCCAAACCTGCACCATTTCTTTCTCTGATCTTAGCTTACCTCACTTAACATGATTTGTTCTAATTCCATCTATTTTCCTGAGAATGGCATTTTATTCTTTCTAATGGCTGTGTAAAATTCCATTGTATGTAGATACTACCGTTTTTGGATCCACTCATCTACTGTGGGTCATCTGAGTTGTTTCCATATCTTAGCTATTGTGAATAGTGTGCCAGTGAACATGGATGTGCAGTTTGGACTCTTATACTTTTAGCTTCTAAAAGATGTAAGTAAGGTGCTTGATTCTGCTAGATTCTGGATGTAGAAGGGGAGCAAGGATGCGGCTAGGTGATGGACACTGTTGGGGAGTTTGAATATAAGGTATATGTTGCATAGTATATCATTGTTCAATCTTGTGAGTGCAGTCACTGTACTGTGGTTATACAAGAATATCCATTGACTATAGGAATTGCCTCTCAAGTGGTTGGTGTCAGAAGATCTGCAGCTTGTTCTTAAATGGCTCTCAGGAAAGCATGGGTTCCCAAGAGTATACCATATAACCACCAAAGGGATGGGGGGGGGTGTGTGGCACTGGTGGGAAAGGTTTACAGAGAATGTAATTAATGAGTACACAAGCTTGCAATATTTTGTTAGATTTGAATGTTTGTCAAAATGAAGGCTGGAAGAAAAGAAAACATTGATACAATAAGTGGATTTTGGGATTTAATTCCCAAGCCTGCCAGTCTCCCCAAATCTCTTTCATAGCAGAAGATACAAACATTTCTAAGATCTTAATGCACTTTAGCATTTTTTAACCTGAGCAGCCCGTAGGAACTTGTCAAGCCAAGAGAATATATATATATATATATATACACACACATATATATATACATATATATATGTGTGTGTGTATATATATATATATATATATATATATATATATGCCAGCACTGGGGTTTGAACTCAGGGTTGGTACTGTCTTTTTGCTTTTTCAATCAAGGCTCTTGCTCCACCACTTGAGCCACAGCTCCATTTTCAGTTTTTTGATGGTTAACTAGAGACAAGAGGCTTAGGAACTTTCCTGTCTGAGCTGGCTTCAAATCACAATCCTCAGATCTCAGCCTCCTGAGTAGCTAGGATGACAGGTGTGAGCTTCTGGTGCCTGGCTCCAGACCAGACATTCTTTTTATGTCCCCCCACCCCATTAAAAAAATCAGCCTTGGGCTTGAATTCAGGACCGGGGCACTACCCCTGAGCTTTTTTGTTCAAGGCTAGTGCTCTGCCACTTTGAGCCACAGCTCCACTTTCAGTTTTCTGGTGGTTAATTGGTACTTGCCTGCCCTAGCTGACTTTGAACCCCACTCCTCAGATCTCAGCCTCCTGAGTAGCTAGGATTACAGGCATGAGCCACCAGTGCCTGGCTTAGACCAGACATTCTTAATCCAACCCTTGAATGAACTTTCTGAGTTCCAGAAATTACTGAAATTGTATGTGGTATGTGTGTGGGAGGGGGGAGTTGTGTGTTGTGTGTGTGTGTGTGTGTTGTATGTGTATGTGTGGGTGGTGTGTGTATATGTGTGTGCACACACAGGCTTTTCTTCTTTTGCATACATCACATTCTAAAAGGAGGCCATGACCCAAAATATGATTCCAAAACATTGATGTGGCTATTCTGGCCAGCCTGGGCTAGGGCCCTATTCTTTGCCTCTACCCATGCCCACTTCTGCTCATTCTCCCTGCTCCTCCTCCTTCCTATGTAACCTATACCCATGTCACATACACAACTGCTCCCACAGCTGTGGGCTGCCTGAGGATCCTCCCACCCACACACCACTCTGCTGCCAGACACTAACTAAGCCCTGAAACCTGCAGTCAACCCTCCCACAGCCAAACGGAAGATGTTGTTATGGTTTGTGGGGAGGTAAGTTGGACACACCCCAGAACTGGCAGACACCTACTGCCTGCCAGGCAGCCACCATGGGCACCTGGAGATGCCTAGCCTAAGCTGATGTATAGCCTAAGCTGAAAGAGTCCCCCTTGGCTTCGTGAAGGGGCAAGGCAAGGATGAGTGGCTCATTTGATGACAGGTATAATCCAGGGGTGCATTAGGGAATTGCAAGAGAGTATCTTGAATCAAATAGCCCAACAAGCTGGGCGCTGGTGGCTCATGCCTATAATCTTAGCTACTCAGGAGGCTGAGATCTGAGGAACACGGTTCAAAGCCAGCCCAGGCATGAAAGTCCATGAGACACTTATCTCCAATAAACCAGCAGAAAACGGGAAGTGGTGCTGTGGCTCAAGTGGTAGAGCCCTAGCCTTGAGCTGAAGTGCTGAGGGACAGTGCCCAGGCCCAGAGTTCAAGCCCCATGACCGACAAAAAAAAATTAAAAAACAAAAGCCCAAGAACTTCTTCCACTCCTCTCATGCCCTCACATGCTATCGAAACACCCCAAACCCTCTGCACCAACAAAACACACATTTTGAAGACCTGAGTATTTTTGGTGGGAATGGGGGTGGTAGTATCAGAGATCAAACCCATAGTAAACTCATTTATCTCACAAGGCCTATTCCAAAACCATTGAAAGGATACATGATTTTACTCTGTGCTGCTTCTGCTGCTTATAAACCTAGATGTGGTGGGATGTAGTAGCAACCTCTGCTTTTTAGGAGGCTGAGGGAGAATTAGTTTGCTTGAGTCCAGCAGTTTGAGACCAGCCCAAGCAACATAGACCTACTCTAGAAGAAAACAACAAAGCAAGCAAAGAAAACAAAAGTATATCTCCCCCCAAAATTATGAAAAACTCCATAATGAAAAAACTGAAAAAAGAATTATTGTGATGACAATTTGTGTTTTATATAATCTGCAAAAAAGACTTCACCAACAATGGAGGTGTGCTTCAAGTAGTAGAGCACCAGCCTCCAGTGAAAAAAGCCAAGAGAGAATGTGAGTCCCTGAATTCAAGCTCCAGTCCCAGCACAGGAAAAATAAGATCACAAAGGTTAAAAATGGCTGAATTTGCATGTTGGATGGTGGACTATATGATATGTGAATTATATCTCAATGAAACTGCTAAGAAAAAAAAGTTCTGGAGGCCAGGCCTAGATGTGCACATCTATAATCCCAGCTACTCAGGAGGCAGAGATAGGATAATGATGGCGTAAGGTCAGTTTGGGCAAAGGTATGAAAGTCTATCTGAGAAACAAATGAAAGCAAAAGGGCTGGTGGTATGTCTCAAGTGGTAGAGTGCCTACCTAGCAAGCACTAGCCTTTGAATTCAAACTCCAGTACCATCAAAACAAAAGACTGAAGCTGCTGTAAAGAACCCTACCCCACTTTCATCTTTTTACAGATGAGGGAACTCAAGCTCCATTGACAAGGAGGTAGAGTCTGCATTTGAACCCACAAGGCCTGTTTTCTTAACCCCCTTTTCCAGCACATCACCCAAAGGGTCCAAAGGTGCTCACCATGAAAATCATCATCTTCAATCATGGAGTATAAGACAACCAGTTAAGTAGATTAGAGTAGCTCCCAACAGTGAAACGGTAAGCATCATTAAATATGATGATAGAGCTGGGCTGTGGTAGTTAATGCCTGTAATCCCATCTATTCAGAAAGCTGAGATCTGAGGATCACAATTTGAAGCCAGCTGGGGCAGAAAAGTCTGTGACTCTTATCTCCAAAATACCACCACAAAACCCCACACCGAACCCAGAAGTGGAGCTGTGGCTCAAGTGTAGTGAGTGACTCAGCTACCACTGAGCTACCCAGCTCAGAGACAGTGGCCAGGCCCAGAGTAAAAGATAAGGACTCAGCATGTGACAAATGCATAGCAAATGAACTGGAAGGAAATACATTAAACACTTTTTGGTTCTGGATTGGTAAGAGTTTACTTTTATAATCAGAAAACAAAACCTTTAAAATTCATAGGCTGGGGCCAATTCGTCTCCTTCTAATAACTTGTGGGCCAACAGGGGGGTTTCCTTGTTTGGAAGTAGGAAGTTGGTAAATGGTCTTAGGGGTGTGTGTGTGTGTGTGTGTGTGTGTGTGTGTGTGTGTGTGTGTGTGTGTGTGTGTGTGTGGAGTTGAACTTAGGGCCTTATGCTTGCTGGGTTGACACTTTACCACTTAAGTCATACCTGCAGCTTGGTTTTACTGGTTATTTTGGAGATAAGAGTCTCAAAGACATTTCTGCCTGGGCTGGACTCAAATTGTAATCCTCCAGATCTCAGTCTCCTGAGTAGATAGAATTATTGGAGTGGGCCACAAGCACCTGGCTAATTCTATTGTTTGTTTGTTTGCTTGTTTTTGTAGTTTGTTTTTCCTCTGGTATCACTGTTTGTTTGTTTGTTTTTGGTCAGTCGTGGGGCTTAGACTCTGGGTCTGGCACTGTCCCTCAGCTCTTCAGCTCAAGGCTATCACTTGAGTCATGGCACCACTTCCAGTTTTCTGGTGGTTAATTGGAGATAAGAGTCTCATGGGCTTTCATGCCTGGGCTGGCTTTGAACCATGATCCTCAGCTCTCAGCCTCCTGAGTACCTAGGATTACAGGCACGAGCCACCAGTGTCTGGCTTCTTTTTTAAAAAATATTTTTATTGAATGACTTTGTTATTATTATTAATTTGGTACTGAGGAATCGAACCCAGGGCTTCATGCATGCTTGGCAAGCACTCTATCATCAAGCCATAATCCCAGACCCCTGATTCTTTTTGTTTCTATGATCCTTAAGTGTGATCCTCTGTGTCCTCCATCCAGAGAGTGCTGGTGAGGGGGCTGGAGGGGATATGGCATAGCCTGGCCAGGTTGGGTTTCTGCTGGTGTTTTCAGCTCATGTAGCTGGAAAAGGGAATATATATTTAGCATCTTACTCTCCAACATCCATCTATTCCCAGCCACTCATAAACTTGAACTCCAGGGAAATTTGGATAAAATCATTCAGACTAAAATGTAAATCAAGGTTGAGCATCCCTAATTCAGAAATATGAAATCCTAAATTCTCCCATTTCCAAAACCTTTTGAGTGCCACCATAATGCTACAAGCATAAAATCTCACATCCAACTTTATATTTTGGATCACGATCAAAACCTAGGTTCAGGAAAAAATATTGTATAAAATTAACCTCCAGGGTATGTGCATGAGTATCTGTAAAGCAGATGAATTTTATGTTTAGACTTGGATCTTAACTCCAAGCTATCTCATTATGCATATGCAAATATTCCAAAATCTGATAAAGATCAAAATAATTTTTGTCTCAAATATTTCAGATAAAGGATATTCAACCTGTGGCTGTGATTGCAAAGGGATTTGCATTTTAAACGGCAAGGACTAAGATGTCTAGCAGATGCATCCTTGATCCTGGAAATTGAAGAGAGTATTTTTGGAAGGGGTGGACTTCCTTATGGGCTGCATCCCCTCCACTTGGTTGGGGTGGGAACTCAGAGGGAAGTGGGATGAAGTGTACAGTAGCAGATTCCCACAGCCCATTCCCACAGCCCTTCATCAAAGCCATTAAATGTCTTCCTGCCAAACTGCTCTTTCCCAGAATGCCTCAGCCCAGAGTCACCACCAACTCCCACATCCACCCATCCCCACGTCCAGCTGGCCTTCTCTCCAGATGGCTGCTCACACCCACACTCTTGTTGGTGCCCTGGCTTTTGCTCCCACTGTTAGCCACAGCGACTCTGCTCCATGGGCTTTCTGCAGGGGTCCTTTTCTACAGTGACCTCTGGACTTTCTGATTCATCTTGTCTTCCTTGTGAGTCTTTTGTTTTCCTTTTTTTTCATGATCATCTCTAAGTAGTTGTACAAAGGTGTTCATTAACATGTCAGTTTATGAGTACAATGTATTTTAATTATTGTCATCCCCTCCATCCTTTTTCTTTATTTCTCCCAGCCCTCTGCCCATCTCCCAAGTTACCTGGCTCCATTTTCACATATAGACATTGAATATTATTATTGATTCACCCTCCCTTCTCTTCTCCATTCATCTGATCCCTCCCCTTGACCTCCCCTCTACCTGTCTTTAACTGGGATTAGTAACTGGAAATCAGCAGGTTTGAGAACTTGGTCCAAATAAAATTTCATCATTAAAAAAAAATAAAATCTGGTATTTCTTCTCATTCTGGATATAGTTAAAAAGAAAGATCACCAAGATGTAGTAGTAGCAGTGTCTGTGGAAATAACAGATATTTGCTTGTCATATTGCAGTTGGTTTTATTTATTTGTTGATTGTGATACTGGAGTTTTTTTTTTTTTTTTTGGGTCCGGTCGTGGGGCCTGAACTCTGGGCCTGGGCGCTGTCCCTCAGCTCTTCAGCTCAAGGCTAGCTCTCTAGCCCTTGAGCCACAGGGCCACTTCCGGCTTTTTTCTTTTTGCTTATGCGGTGCTGAGGAATCGAACCCAGGGCCTCATGCATGCAAGGCAAGCGCTCTACCACTGAGCCACCTTCCCAGCCCCCGATACTGGAGTTTTGACCTCAGAATCTCACACTTGCTAGGCAAGTGCTCTACTACTTAAGCCATACCTCCAGCACCTTTTGCTGTAGTTCTTTTTTTTATAGCTTTACACTTTTGCCCAGGGCTGATCTTGTACCATAATCCTTTTACCTCCACCTCCTGAGTAGCTAGGATTATAGGCTGTCCCTCAGCTCTTCAGCTCGAGGCAAGCACTCTACCACTTGAGCCACAACACTACTTCCGGGGTTTTTTGGTGGTTTTATTTGGAAGTAAGAGTCTCACAGACTTTCCTGCCCAGCTGGCTTTGAACTACAATCCTCAGATCTCAGCCTCCTGAGTACAGGATTACAGGCATGAGCTACTGACGCAGGGCTTTGTGCTCTTTTAAAGGTGTTGTTGTTGTTGTTGTTTTTTCTCCAGAAGGTCAGCTGCTCTAATTGTTGTAAACAGGACAAGGAGAGATCCTTTAGGGTGAGTCTTTCTCCTATATCCCAGCCCTCACTCTTCCTCAAGTTACTGTACCTGTCAAGACTGTTAAGTCTGAGAGTTGATAGCTTTTTATTTCCCTGATAGACACTGGCTGCTCTGCTCTGAAGACAAACTAAACTGAAAGATGATGCACATGTAAGCCTACTTGCTTTAGAAAGTATGCCATCTGGATGCTGGCTGGGTTTCACAAATGGCTGGAAGATGACAGATACTAGTGATGACAGATACTAGTTCAAGCACAGGGCTTGAACCTGCCCTGTGCTGCCCACAAGAGCAGAGTGTAACACAAACTGTCCACACCAGAAGCACAAATCTGGGCCCTAGAAGCAAGTCAAAACTGCACATGCCTATAAAGAGATGACCAGTTCTTCCACTGAAAAAGTGGAGAAAGTGGTGGGCAGCAGACAGCTGACTGCAACCACCCAGACATTGACTCATCATCCAACCACCGCAGTGTCAGGCAAGGATCCGCCCTAACACTCCTGCAGTGGAAGATTGTATCATTCTGCCAATACCTGCACCTCAGGACTGCTTTATCCTTAGACCCTCATTCGAACTTGTCATTTGAATCAATCTTTTGTTTTTCTTTTGCCAGTTCCAGGGCTTGAACCCAGGGCCCCAAACTCTAACTCAGCTTGCTCAAGTAGATATTCTACCACTCAAGCCATACCTCCAGTCCAGTATTTTTCTGGTTAATTGGAGAGAGAGTCTTTTGAACTGGCTTCAAACCTCAGTCCTCCAAATCTCAGCCTCCGGTGTACCTAGAATTGTAGGTATTAGCCACTGATGCACGCCCCTCCCCACCCTGTTTCTCCCCGCCCCCTACAAGTCAAAATCAATGGATCCCTAGAAGATCACAGGCAACTTTAGCTCCCGTGTTCTTGAAGCTCTGTCAGTTTCTCCGTTATTTTTTTAGTTATTTTATGTTCTTGAAGATGGTAGACCAGTCACTTGGTAGACTATTCCTCAATTCCAGGCTGCTTGTCATTGCTTCATGATTTGATTCTCATCATAAATACTTTCCAGATGCCATATAAATGAGCGTTGCATTCTTCTCATCGCATCCTGCCAGGGGCCACACAGCTCCTTTTGTCTCACTATGGGAGCCAGTAACTTCAACCAGTTGATTTATTAAGGTGCTGTCTTCCACATTCCTCCATTGGGACCTTCTTCTTGTTACCTTTACAATGAATTCTTACTTGGGGGAAGTATTATCCTGGACCTCCTCAGACTTTATATGAATGTATTGATTGATTAGTTGATTGATTGATTGACATATGGGTTCTTTATTCAGTGAGCTATAATCAAATGTTATCGGGATTTGTTTTGGTGCTCTTACTGTTCTTTTTGCACTAATGGGAGCCTCTGAACTCTTTTAATAGTTCTTTAATATGTCTTTGTGTATATTTTTATTTCTTTTTTTTGTCAGTTGTGGGCCTGGGTGCTATCCTTCAGCTCTTCAGCTCAAGGCAAGTGCTCTACCACTTGAACCACAGCACCACTTCTAGTTTTCTGAGTGGTTTATTGGAGATAAGAGTCTCATGGACTTTCCTGCATAGGCTGGTTTTGAACTGGGATCCTCAGATCTCAGCCTCCTGAGTAGCTAGGATTATAGGCATGAGCCACCGATGCCCAGCTATTTTTATTTCTTTAGCACAAAAGATATTTCAGGTTCATCTTGTACTTTTCTTGCTTCAACTCCAGAATCAACCATTGCTCAAGGTAGAGAAGGGGGAGTTGGTTCTTTTTTTGTGGAGAATGTTGTTTAGAAGTCAAGCTCTATGGCCGGGCGCCGGTGGCTCACGCCTGTAATCCTAGCTACTCAGGAGGCTGAGATCTGAGAATCTCGGTTCAAAGCCAGCCCGGGCAGGAAAGACCGTGAGACTTCTATCTCCAATAAACTACTAGAAAACCAGAAGTGGCGCTGCAGCTCAAGTGGTAGAGCGCTTGCCTTGAGCTGAAGAGCTGAGGGACAGTGCCCAAGCCCAGAGTTCAAGCCACATGACCGACAAAAAAAAAAAAAAAGAAGAAGAAGTAGTCAAGCTCTATGTGTTCATCATTAATGGGCTATTACTTTTCTTAGCCTTTCTCAATTGGATTGAAATATGGACACACACATATAATTATACCTCCATCTAACTACTTTTTCTTTCTTTCTTTCTCTCTTTCTTTCCTTCTTTCTTTCTTTGTGCCAGGACTAGGTTTGAACTTAGGGCTTGGGCGTTGTTGCTTAGGTTATTTTTTTTTGCTCAACGCTAGCACTCTACCACTTAAGCCAAAGCCCCACTTCAGACTTTTTTTGGTAGTTCATTGGAGATAAGAGTCTCACAGACTTTCCTGCCTGGGCTGGCTTCAAAGGATTCTCAGATCTCAGCCTCCTAAGAAGCTAGGATAACAAGGGTGAGCCACTGGCACCTGTCTAATATATTTAAAGCTGTGAGTGCATTCTATTTCCAATTCCAAGCTAACACCATAGAATTCATGCTAGTTTTTCCTTCCTTTCTATATTTGTATCTCTCGCTGTCTTTCTGACAGTGAACAATCTGGCAGTGTGGGGCTCTTTAGCTGGAGGAGGAGAGGTGTTAGGAAAAGCCCCTTCAGGAGGGGACATTTCAGTTGAGACTTGCAGGAAGTGAGAACAGCTCCCTGCAGATTCTGGGCCAAGAGTGTTCTGGGTAGAATATGGCTGTAGCTAAAATGCTCTGAGAAAAAGTACACTGGTATGGACAGCCAGAGTCTTATGGCTGAGCCAGCAGGCAACTGAGAGCATCCAGGCAAGAGGGGGCAGTGGAGGTAGTACCTTATGCACTATTGTGAACACTCTGGACTTTATAGTGAGCAAGACAGGAAGTTCTTGGAGCAACATGAACAGGGAATAAATACAACATTAAAAAAGCTTGCTGTAGCCAGGCACTGGTGGCTCACACCTGTAATCCTAGCTACTCAGAAGTCTGAGATCTTAGGATCGTGGTTCAAAGCCAGCCCGGGCAGGAAAGTCCATGAGACTCTCCAATAAACCACTCAGAAAACCAGAAGTGGCACAGTGGCTTAAGTGGTAGGGTGCTTGCCTTGAGCTGAAGAGCTGAGGGACAGTGTTCAGACCCAGAGTCCAAGCCCATGACCACCACCAACAACAACAAAAAGCTTGCTGTGGGCTGGGTGCCAGTGGTTCATGTCTGCAATCCTACCTACTCAGGAGGCTGAGATAGATTCAGAGCCAGCCTAAGCAGAAAAGTTTGTGAGACTCTTATTTCCAATTAACCCCCCCAAAAAACCCCAAACAAACAAACAAAAACAGAAGTGGAGATATAGCTCAAATGGTAGAGTACTAGCCATTAGCAGAAAAAGCCAAGGAACAACTCCTATGCCCTGAGTTCAAGCTCCAATACTGGCACTAAATAAATATATAAGTAGTACTTTGACAGAAAGTGTAGAAAACAGAGGATCCACTTTAAATTAGAAAATTAGAAGGATGGTTAGGGAGGTAGGGAGAATTCTCAGATTTCAGCATCAGCTTTTTAGGCTAGCCAATAAGAGGTGATCAGTTTGGTGGGGTGAGAAATAGGTGTTCTCATAGGTGCTATGTAAGTATCAAAAAAAAAAAAAAAGGACTAGGATACTATGTGGAAAATGACCTAGGCAACTTGTGGGCAGGGATGGGAGGGGGAAACTGGGGGGAAAGCAAAATAAGGAGAGATATTGTCCAAAAACAGAAATGTACTCATTATCTGACTTATAAAATGGTAAGCTCGGGGCTGGGAAGGTGGCTCAGTGGTAGAGCGCTTGCCTTGCATGCCTGAGGCCCTGGGTTCAATTCCTCAGTACCACATAAGCAAAAAGAAAAAAGCCAAAAGTGGCGCTGTGGCTCAAGTGGTAGAGCGCTAGCCTTGAGCTGAAGAGCTGAGGGACAGTGCCCAGGCCCAGAGTTCAGGCCCCACGACCGGACCCCCCAAGAAAATAAATAAATAAAATAAAATAAAATGGTAAGCTCTCTGTACAATGTCTTACTAATAATGATGAAATTATGTGTTTTTTTAAAGACCATAACAAACAAAAAAGGAATAAGGAACAGGGCTGGGTATGATGGTGTATTCCTGTAATCCCAGCTACTCAGTAGGCTGCAGCAAGCAGAGGCAAAACTCATGAGAGACTCTATATGAAAAAACAAAAACAAAAAAAAAAACACCTAACTAAAACAAAAGGACTGGGGTGTGAAGGAAGTGGTAGAGCACTTGCCTGGCAAGTGTAGGGCTGAGTTCAATTCCCAATACTGCCAAAACAAACTACAAAAGCAAACAAACACACTAGAAAGATTGTATGCCAAGTGCTCAGCCCAAGATGTAGCTCATAATCATACACTGCATCCATTATCACTCTGTCCATTGATGAACCAAGATGTGAACTTTACCTTGTTTCCAATCTGGCCCCCTGTAGGGCCCTCAAACCTGGTCTCTTGAGGAGAGCTCTCCTCTGCCACTGAGCTCTCCCCTCCTCCCTTCCCAGTGAGTCAGGACACCCACTTCCCTGGAGGATGTCCCCACAGGGTGTGGGTTCGTATCTGATAAGCTAATTAACAGTGAAGTATTAACATCTTGCAAGATGCCTATCCCTCACGAAGGACTCATGACTTTTCAAAAAGGCGGCAGCTTATTTACTTACTTCTGAGAATGTAGAGACATCACTGCCAGTTGGGCTGGGTGGTGAAGGTCATTTTGATTTGGGAGATCCTCAACGGACACCTCACCGAAGTCTGGGATGTCCTCAAAGGGTGCCAGCCCAGGGCCAGGCTGCATTCTTCTCTCCCCTGCCTCTGACAGCAATCTCTGGCATTTACCCTCTTGATTTCCCACAAGAACTGGATCCCTGTGTGGCCCAAAGGTCACAATCCTGTCCTTGTTTGAGCCATCGCCTGTGAGATGGCTCTGCTGGACAGGCTTCAGATATCTAGATCTGGCTCTGGTAGCCGAAGACGTCTCCAAGATGGACTCCTGCTCAGAACTCCTGCTCAGAAGTAAGCCCATCCCACCACAATGCCAAAGATGGCTGCAGTCAGAGAGATAATAAGTTAGAACCCTTGTACATGAGTAATGGCAAGATAAAATGTCACAGTCCATTTGGAAAACACCTTGAAAGTTCCCGAAAGGCTAAACACAGTTACCTGGTGACCTAGAAATTCCACTCCTAGGTACATACCCAAGAGAAATTAAACATATGTTCACAAAAAACTTGTAAGGAATGTGGAGAGCAGCATTTTTCATAATAGCCCGAAGGTGGGAACAACTTACTGATTGTCATCAACAGATGAATGGGCAAGTAAATGTTGGGTATCTATCTCTTCAGTGGAATATTACTTGGCTATACAAAGGAATAAAATATTGACTTGCTGCAGCAGGAATGAACCTTGAAAACATGTTACTGAAAGAAGACTCCATTTATAGAAATATTGTGTAGGCAAATCCATAGAGACAGAATATGGAACTGGTTGCTAGAGAGCAGGGAGGAAATGAGGAGTAGTTGTATGAGTATAGGGTTGTTTTTTGGGGGAGAAGCATTTGGTTTTGAACTCAGGACCTGGTGCTTGCTAGGCAAGCATTCTACCACTTAAGCTATGCTCCACCCCTTTTTTGTTTTATATTTCAGATAAAATCTTGCCTTTTCTCTTGGGACTAGCCTTGGACTATGATCTTCCTGCCTGTACCTACCAAATGGTTGGAATTACAGGCAGGCACCACCATGTTTGGTTTAAGTATATAGTTTCTTTTCTTTTTTTTTTTTTTTTTTGGTCAGTCATGGGGCTTGAACTCTGGGCATGGGTGCTTTCCCTCAGCTCTTCAGCTCAAGGTGAGCACTCTACCACTTTTGCTACAGCACCACTTCTGGTTTTCTAGTGGTTTATTGGAGATAAGAGTCTCAAGGACTTTCCTGCCCCGGCTGGCTTTGAACCTCGATCCTCAGATCTCAGCCTCCTGAGTAGCTAGGATTACAGGTGGGAGCCACCGGTGCCCGGCTAGAGTTTCTTTTTAGGGGATAAGAATGTCCTAAAATTAACACAACTGTGTGAATATATTAAAACTTGAATTACACAATTCAAGTGGATATAGGGTATATGAATTGTATGCCAATACACTTTTTTGGAAGGAAGGAAGGAGAAAGAGAAAGAAAGAGAGAGAGGGAGAAAGAAAGAAAGAAAGAAAGAAAGAAAGAAAGAAAGAAAGAAAGAAAGAAAGAAAGGAAGGAAGGAAAGAAAGGAAGGAGAGAAAGAAAGGAAAGAAAGAAAGAAAGAAAGAAAGAAAGAAAGAAAGAAAGAAAGAAAGAAAGAAAGAAAGAAAGAAAGAAAGAAAGAAAGAAAAGTAAGTTTGGCTAGGGACAGTGACTAACTAAAATTATCTAGGTCTGTGGGGGCTGGGCTCACCTTCCTAGAAAGTGAGTAGAGGGAGGAAGAAGAGAGATGATGGACTTGATAAATCTTGTTGATGTTCCCCAGACCAGGAGATGAGGAGAGGCAAGCCTACGTGCCCTGTGAGCACCCCATCTCCTGCACCATCATGGGTTCAGCCATCCAGAAGCTCCAACAATGCCATCCTTTAGGATCTTTCTGAAACTTCTGTCGGCAGGCTTGACTGAGGTGGTTGATCGCCTCAACACATAGCTTCCTCATCCCTTTCCCATTGTCATTTTAGACTCCAAGGATTTTAAGAGCTACATGTCAGCAAATGGAGATGAATATATATATATATATATATATATGCATGTATATATACATACATAGGCATCTGTACTATGTCTTGGATGCCCTTCTATAAAATTAAATTAGGATTAACATTGAAATATACTATAGTAATAGTATAGTATAGTAATAAAGCCAAGTTAAGGAGACTTGGATATGGCAAAAGCTATATATACCTTCTTCCTGCCCATCCAGCCCTGCCCCCCAACCTCTGTGCACCTCCTTCTGTCATCTCCCACCCCCACCCCCTCCAAGGATGCAATGATGTGCAGCTATTTTCTATTTTTCTCTCCCCTGGAATAGAATTCTTGTCCTTACCCAGCTATAATAATGGATGAGAAAGATTTATATATACTGACTTTGAACGATGCCTAGAATATATTAAGTGAAAAGAAAAAAAATCCCAACGATAAGTATAGCATGATCCATTTTTGTAAAAGTGAAATTACACAAAGGAGTATGAACACTTGCTTATGTGCATAATGTGGCCTCACTACATCAAAAAAGGGAAAACATATCAGAAAAAAAGGAAAATAGCCTTTTCAGTTAAAACAAGACCGAGGAATTGTATGTTGCATCCCAAAATCAGCATAAAGAAATTGAAAGATATAAACTCATAAAAGAACCTAAGGGGGGGGGAAGGGGGAGGCTGGGAAGGGATGTGAAGGGTAAACAAAAGGAGGAGGCTGCAATGCTTGGTAAGAAATGTACGCATTATCCTGCCCATGTAATTGTAACCCCTCTATACAGTATCTTCACAAATAAAATAAAATAAAATAAAAGAACCTAAGGAACAGAGAGGGACCACAGTTGATGAGAGATGGTAACACATTGTCTTAGTGGCATTACTTGGCCTGGGCACTGTCCCTGAGCTTCTGTGCTCAAGGCTACTGCTCTACCATTTGAGCCACAGCACCACTTCTGGTTTTCTGGTGGTTTATTGGAGATAAGAGTTTCACAGACTTTCCTGTCCAGGCTGGTATTGAACCATGATCATGAGATCTCAGCCTCCTGAGTAGCTAAGATTACAGGCCTGAGCCACCAGGGCCTGGCTTTTTGCTGGTTAATTGGAAATACAAGCTTCACAGACTTTCCTACCTAAGGTTGGTTTTGAACTGCAATCCTCAGATCTCAAGATCCTGAGAAGCTAGGATTATAGGTGTGAGTAATTGGCTTGATACAGTTTTTCTTTTGGGGTATGGACTGGGATGGAGGGCAGGGAGGGAGCATGTCCTCTTTTTAGTCTAGTGATGCAAAAACAATTGTTTTTGCTTTGCAAAGATTGTGTTGGTCAGCCAATTTATCTAGGTTGGGGTCAGGGAGCCCTGGTGGTCTGGCATGGTAGGAGGGTGGAGTAAGGTAGTTCTGGTTCTGGCTTAGCAAGGGTGAGAGCCAGGGCAGGCCCCAGCTCCAGAGGCATCTGGTAGGAGGGCATGTTGACAGGGTGACTCATGTTTGGGAGCGGTGGTGGTTCCCTCCTCTCTGTCCCCATTAGCTGCCTTTGGAGATGGGACCATTCAGAGAGCCCTGTTTCCATGACCCCAGAGAAGGAGACCTGCCCAATCCACAGGCCTTGCCCAGCCTGGGGAAATTGAGCAAGGTTCACTGAACAAGAGCAGCATAAGACAGGAAGGGAGCTGGGGAAAGAGGCTTGAATCTAGGAAGCCCTGGGCCTCTGTGTGTGGAAGTTAGTGGAATGCAAGGTTGAAATAAGCCCTGTAGCTTCCTTAGTCACCGTATTCTAGCCGTGTCCCATTGGGCCCTCAGGATCACTAGTGAAGCCATTGGAATTCGGGTAAACACTCCACTTATCCAAATGAAGAGACTGAGGCCCAGAATTCAAGACCATTTATCTGAGAGGCAAGTTAGTGGCTGAGTCTGGTGCCTTCCTCTTTTTACCTTTTTACCAGCCATAAGGCCCCCAAGGCCACACTCTGACTCTTACCAATTTTTTTTTTGGGGGGGTCTGGTCGTGGGGCCTGAACTCTGGGGGCGCTGTCCTTCAGCTCTTTAGCTCAAGGCTAGTGCTCTACCACTTGAGCCACAGCGCCACTTCCGGCTTTTTTTTTTTTTTTTGCTTATGTGATGCTGGGGAATCAAACCCAGGGCCTCATGCATGCAAGGCAAGCACTCTACCACTGAGCCACCTTCCCAGCCCGACTCTTATCAATTTTTTTGCCCTGGCTGGCCCCCAATAGAGATCCTCAGACTCCTCCCAAGTAGCTGGGATTACAGGAGTGTAATGCTACCACTTCTGGCCTCATTTTAATCCCTTCCTTCCTTCCTTCCTTCCTTCCTTCCTTCCTTCCTTCCTTCCTTCCTTCGTTTTCTTTACTGCCTTTGTACTCAGGGTCTTGAGTTTGTTAGGCAAGCACTGTAAAACTTGAGCCATACCTCTAGCCATTTTTGCTTTAGTTTATTTTTCAAATAGGGTCTAGCTTCTGCCCAGGGCTTTGACTAGGATCCTCTTACCTTTGTCTCCCTGTGTAGCTGGGGTTGCAGGTAATGCCACTACATCTAGCCCTGTTTTTTTCCCCAGTCCTGGGGCTTGAATTTGACACTGTCCCTGGGCTTCTTTTTGCTCAAGGATAGTGCTCTACCACTTGAACCACATTACCACTTTGGGCATTTTCGGAGTAGTTTATTGGAGATAAGAGTCTCACAGCCTTTCCTTTCCTGCCCAGGCTGGTTTCAAACCATGATCCTCAAGTCTCAGCCTCCTGAGTCTCTAGGATTACAAGTGTGGTCCTCTGGTGCTCAGCCCTATTTTATTTTTTAACAACAACAGTGTATCAAGTCTGTCTGGATTCCCATCTGCTTCAGTTTATTCAGCATATTCTCTTTCAGCCCTTGTTCTGTGCTGATCTCTCCTGGGCTCAGAGACATGACAAAGAACAGGGCACACTTGGTACCCCTTTCTCTCAAGAGCTTTCTTCTTCCTGTGCGTTGAGGTGGGAAATCTCTTTTCACATCATAAATGTTATTCTTTTTTTGGGGGGGGTCCGGTTGTGGGGCCTGAACTCTGGGCCTGGGCGGTCCCTCAGCTCTTCAGCTCAAGGCTAGCGCTCTACCACTTGAGCCACAGAGCCACTTCCAGCTTTTTTCTTTTTGCTTATGTGGTGCTGGGGAATTGAAACTAGGGCCTCAGGCATGCAAGGCAAGTGCTCTACCACTGAGCCACCTTCCCAGCCCGTAAATGTTATTCTTGATCTTCACTATATGCTGGTGGCTTTAATAACTGAAGTAGCAGACAATGACTATCAGAGGATGGTGATCTTGTAGGGATGAATGGAAACAAATGAAACTATAGCTGGGGGAAGGGAGTGTCCGAGGGTGCCCCAAACTTCTGAGGTTTTAGCACATACTGATGGAGAACTCTACATATCAGCAATTCTTGCTCACAGCCATTTTTTTCCCTTTAGACAGCCCATGCTGGACTCGAACTTGCCATCTTTCTGACTCAGCCTCCCAAATGCTAGGATTACAGGCAGTTGCCATCACACCCAATTGACACTTCTTTTTTTTTTTTTTTTTTGATCGGTTGTGGGGCTTGAACTCTGGGCCTGGGAGCTGTCCCTCAGCTCTTCAGCTCAAGGCAAGTGCTCTACCACTTGAGCCACAGCACCACTTCCGGTTTTCTGGTAGTTAAATGGAGATAAGGGTCTCATGGGGCTTTTCTGCCTGGGCTGGCTTTGAACCACGATCCTCAGATCTCAGCCTCCTGAGTAGCTAGGATTACAAGTGTGATTACAGCTGGCTCCCAGCTTAGACATCATTTTATCTTGTTAGCAACACTTTGAGGGAGGCAGGCAATGTTCTTATATGTAAGGAAGACTCAGAAAAGCTGACTAACTTGTGGAGGCCACACAGCTAATGGGAGATCAAAGAGGGATGGGTGGGTGGCTTTGGACTGCAAATCCAGTACCATTGGTCACCTGCCATTCTGTAACACTCAACAGAAGGAGGACAAAACCATCGCTGAAAGAGACTCTGTAGTCTTACGCTTACATCATATTGCATTATTCTGTCCCCTTTTCAGTGGCCAGTTGAAGTGGATCGCACCCATACTGCAGGACACAGGTGGCATTTCCAACTGGGTCAGCAAGTAGAGTGTAAGAATGCTCTCATCACAAAGGATGGAGGGAACCAACTGGGGCAGGTGCAGCACCAAGGTACTGCCGGTAGCCCCCAGCCCAGAGGGGCATGGGGAAGAAGGGAGTAGGAGGCTCAGGAAGAGGTGTGCACAGTGAGGGTGCCTTGGTAGGACCTGGGGCCTTCAGCGGACAGAGCCAGCCTGCGAAGACCTGGAAGGGACACTGCAGGGTCTTAATCTCTTCCTGCCTTCCAGTCCTCATGCTGAATCCAACTTACACCCAGAGGCAAGGGCACCTGCTTTCTCCTCTAAATGGGTCCCACTCCCAAGGCACAGAACAATGTGGAAAAGGGGAAAAGCACTGAGCAGGGGCAGTCTGTAGATACTAGTAGCATGGAATACGGCTCAGAGACTGTACCAGATCTGGTAGCTTATGGCTACTGGCTGTCCTGCTGCCATGTAAGAAAAGCCTGTCACGGGGTGAATCCAACACAGAGGAGAGGTCAAGGGAATTCATGTCCTGGTGGCATAATTAATTGGAACCCTGGATCCATCCATACTTGAAGGAAGAGGAGGTGATGGAATTAATAGGTCTTCATTTTATGTAACCTGACAACCTGGTAAGAGCTGAGATTTTGTCCCTGGCATCACAGAGTCCTGGCTGCTTACGGTGCATACAGACTGAAGTGAGGCTGAAGTACAGGTCCCCCTGTCCTAGGCCAAGAGAGATATTTATGAGCAGCGATCATTGAGGGCATCCCAAGAGCCATTTAAACAATGAATCTGAAAATTGGGAAGTTCTTCTCCAAAGAATTAGTTTC
>NW_012267234.1:384686-417963 GCF_000151885.1 Dipodomys ordii
TCCTTCCTTCCTTTCTTTCTTTCTTTCTTTCTTTCTTTCTTTCTTTCTTTCTTTCTTTCTTTCTTTCTTTCTTTCTTTCTTTCCTTCTTCCTTTCTTCCTTCCTTTCTTTCTCCGGTCTGTGGCTTGAACTCATGGTCTGTGCACGTCCCTGAGCCTCTTTGTGCTCAAGGCTAGTGTTCTACCACTTGCATCACAGAGCCACTTCCAGCTTTTTCTGAGTAGCTTATTAGAGATAAGAGTCTCACAGGCTTTCTTGCCTGGGCTGGCTTAGAACCACAATCTTAGATCTCAGCCTCAGGAATAGGTAGGATTACAGGCTCTGAATGCAATTCTTTAAGAAGTGTGTAGCCTAAGAGAGAAACTGCTTTCTTTGCTCACTTCCTGTCTCCCCCGTCTCAGTCCAGAGAGCTCTCCTGGAAATGGAATGGAGGGAGTGGCTGGACTTGGGTTCATGATCAATGATGAGAAAGCAGTAAGTCCAAAGAACTGGCCAACTTTTTAGGTACCAACTCCTGAGTTGAGCTCTGGTGGGAATGTTTCATGGCCTGTCCATTGTACACATGGACACACACCCCTAGGGGAAGCACTTTGGTTGTAAGCAGTGAGGCTTGGTGAGGTGACTTGTTCCATGTCATGCAACTAGTGAGTGGCTAGGACAGCATTTGAACCTAGAATGTACTGGTTCCAAAACCCAGGCTCATAATCATTGTCCCTCTCTTATCCCAAGGGAACAGGAGATGGGTCAGGCTGACTATGGCACCTGGCCCCTAATTATATTTCCTCTGATTCTAACTTTTCAAATGGGGGAACTACCTCAGTAGAAAACAGAGGATGCCCTAATGCTTTCTGAGGACTTTATTGCCTCTACTTCACTCTTGAACAAAACAACTGATGGACATCTAGGATGTCTGGTCATGCCTGATGCCCCCTTCACCCTCTTCTGAATGAGGCCAGAAGGCTTTATTCTAGCCTAGAGATCAGGCCTGGCCAGTCAGGGCCCCTGTACCTGAGCAGAAGGGAGCCAATTCAATGTGCACATCAGGAGCAGCTTCCTAACAGCTCACACAGGACAGGGTCATGGGAGTCATGGGGAAGACTAGATAGATATTAATTAGAAAAGACTGACTGACTGACTTTCCTTCAACTCCCTTGATGTTTTCTTTCCTCTCTGGCCCTTTGCACAAGCGTTTTCCTTTGCCTTGGATTCTGCTTTGGGGCTAAAGTTACAGTCAAGTTAAGGCTAAGAATCTGGATCACCTGGATTTGAATCTATTCAGTCTCCTCATCTCAGGAAATCTTCCCCGATGCCTTGACATCTGAGTCACCTGCACTTCCCTGCTGGACACTTACTACCCTGGATTGGAATTGTTTACATCAGACTGGAAGCTCAGCACAACCTAACCCCATCAACTTTGCTGTGCAGCAATGAGCAGGGCCATGCACACACTGGGTGCTCAATAATCATCTGTTGCAAGAATGATGACAAATGCTTCACCTCACACACTGGTCCTGTTTATACAATTGCATATAGTCACTTGTCTCTGAGCCTGAATTTCTTCTCTCTCTCTCTCTCTCTGTCTTTCTCTCTGTGTCTTTCTCTCTTTCTTCTTTCTTTCTCTCTTTCTCTTTCTTTCTTTCTCTCCCTCCCTCTCTCTCTCTCTCTTTCTTTCTTTCTCTCTCTCTTTCTTTCTTTCTTTGGTTGTGGGGCTGAACTCTGGGCCTGGGCACTATCCCTCAGCTTTCAACTCAAGTCTAGCGCTCTACCACTTGAGCCACAGTGCCACTTCCGGCCTTTTCCGCTTGTGTGGTGCTGAGGAATTGAACCCAGGGCCTAATGCATGCCAGGCAAGCACTCTACCACTGAGCCACCTTCCTAGCCCTAATTTTTTTTTATCTAACATCTGTGCATCTTCCCCTTTGAGGAGGCACATTTGGTTTATGGTTAACTGTTAATAATTGAGTAGATCTGACCTTAGGGTTCAAAATCTAAAATCCTACAGAAATGCAGGCAGGGGGCAGCATTCACATGGAGATACGAGAAGCTAAATCAGAGGAAGTGGTCCCAGAAATGTGGATAGAAAGAGTGGACAGGTAGCCATGGCTTCTGAACTTCCAGTCACTCACTCTGATACTCCCGTTTGCTGCCCTCTAGAATTGTAGGCATGCATTCTCCTTGCTTTCCAGAAAAGAGTTGCCTGTCTAGAACAGACTTTCTCAGCCTCAGTACAACTGACAGTTGGGACCAAATAAATCTTTATTGGGGGGGGGCTGTCTTATGCCTTGAAGGGTGTTTGACAGTGTATGAATGAATAGTTCTCCCCCCACCCCCACAGTCTACAATTCATGACCACTTGAACCTTCAATGTGATCTTATTTGGAAAGAGGCCTTCTAGATGTAATTTCAGAAATCTAGAGATAAAAAATAATTCTGGATTTAGAGATGACTGTAAATCTAATCACGTATAGTTATTGGGTTTTTTTTCCACAAAAGGTACAGTTAAAAAGAAATGTCTGATGACTAACCAGATTACAGGACACATAGAGAAATGGGGGAGGAGGTAGACACTAACATGATGTAGCCACAAGCCAAGGAATGCTAAGAGTGCTCAGGTGCTGGCCTCCCCCAGAGGGAGCATGACCTTGCTGATACCTTAATTCTGGGCTTCTAACCTGTAGAGCTATGAAAGAACTAATATCTATTGCTTTTGGGGGTTGTTATGGCAACCTGTATAGCTGAATAGCTACCCACCAATAGTATCCTCAGGAGAAACAAAAATGTCTCAGTTGTATCCCCCAATTCCATAGGGGTGAGGATCCTTACCCACCCAAGCACCCACTGAGGGCCACTACTCTGACAGAGCCTATAGGATGAAAAGACAGGGGAACCTGGATTTAAATTTTTAGCTGCACCCAGAAGAGCTATGTGGCCTTAGGTAAGTTGCTTAACTGCTTTGGGCCTCAGTCTTCTTATGAACAAAACAGGGACTCATGGAGTCACCTGTATCTCACAGAATCATCAATACTGATGAAACACATGGATGCAAGGGACGTGCTTCCAACAGCATTGATCATCCAGCCAGCACTCAATCAATAGTAACTGAAACAACAGTTGGCACAGTTCTTGAATTAAGCAATAATAATATTACCTCACAGGGAGTAAATACACAAAGTACCAACAATGGCAATTATCCCTCATAAAATAATCTGACTCCAAACTGGAGCAATGGCTCCTCCCCTCTTTCTAAACCATCCCTTTTGCTTACTCCAACTCCTTATAAGATGCCTAAGGTGGTCAACTTAAAATGTATACAGGTGGTAATGGGGACAAAAACATGGAGAGAATTCAGTAAGTTTTAAGTAGCCAGGGTTGGAATCCTGGCCATGGGAACAATTTAATTCTGAGTCCCTCACATTCTTTCTTGATTCTTCTAGACACCAGGTATTGCCCCCTACATAGGCCTGAGCTGAATAGGAGTGAGTGATCTATACTTCGGAGTGACTGCATATTCAACAGCTCTCTCTTCCAGAGGCCTCTAGCATAATCCTCTCTATCCAGTCCTGCTCAGGGAGTTTAGGTGTATTTTATCACTTAAAGTCCCATAGGAAGTAGAATTGAATTGTACCCAGTGTGACCAAAGAGATCTCAGTAAATGATTATTTATTTAGGTTGGTACTGGGATCAACCCCAGAGCCTGGAGCTTGCTAGGCAAGCTCCACCATTTGAGCCAGGCTTATAGCCCTTTTTTGTGCTGGTTATTTTCAAGGACGGCCTTATTTTATGCTTAGGCCAGTCTGGATTGCGATCCTCCTATTTGTCCCTTCTCATACTGTGAGGCATGAAGCTACTGCTCCTAGAGCATTGTGCTTCCCCTGTAACTGGGATAATAGACACAGGCAACTGCTCCAGCCCATTGGATGAGCTGGAGTCTCAAGAATAGTTTTTCCCCAGGGCTAGTCCTGGCACTCCTCATCTCCATCTCGATACTCCATGCTCAACTGCAAGGGACTCTTCATACATGAGCAAAGCAAAGGAAACCCTCAAGGATAGGAAGGCAGGCAGGCAGGCATCAGCAGCATTTAAGACCTGAAGGATCACAGAAATACGATGAAATCAAGGTCCAGGGAGGGCTGCCAGAACTGGGGTGCCAAGGGAAAGAGGGAGCAGGGAAGATATTGTCTTTGTGCTCATTTTTCCCATTTCCCTACTGCGTGGGGATGCTACAGGCTGAAACAGTCCAGAAGCCAGCTGGCAAGGGGGCTTGGGAATTCACAGGAACCAGCTTTCTGGAGTATGTGTGTCAGCTTTCCATCACTATGGCAAATGCCTGGAGAAAATCAACTTACAAAGAGAAGAGGTTTGATTTGGTTCACAGTTTTGAAGCTTTCAGTCCAGGATCAACTGTCCCCGTTGGGTTGGGCCTATGGAAGAAGGGTGTGGCATAGCAACAAATTTCAAAACCAGGGAGTGAGAGGAAAAATGACTGGGGTCCTCTCGAGTCCTCTCACTAGGCTTCTTAAAGGTCTCATCACCTTCCAATGGTGCCTCGCTGAAAACCAGGCCTTTACCACCGGGGCCTTTGGAGAATAGTTAAGTCCAAACAAAGCACAGGGCACAGAGTGGCAGGGTGAGGTTTTTGGAGAAGGGCCTGGGAAGGAGGCATCACTGGCACAAAGATAGGTAGGGTGGTGACTTGGAGGGGCAAAGAAGAATCACAGCACATGTATATAGGAAAAAATTATTCCATAATGGCATCAAAACACTATGTTGCTGGTTTATTTACTCGTTATCATTATTTTAGACTGGATTACTTCTACTTACATAAGAAGGTGATTGTAAATCAGTAGGCCATGTTCCCCTAGCAACAGCTTCCTACATTTTGCACTTACATCATATCTTGGTTTGCGTTATATTCTCCTAATTCAATCTTGTTTGCATCATCTTAGCCCTAGAGAAATGTTACACAGAAGGTGTGTATGTTATACATATACCTTATAGAATAGGTGTGTAGCAGACTATATCACTTAGGTTTACATAAGTATACTCTATGATGTTGAAATTACCTAACAACCCATTTCTTAGACTATATCCTTACCGCTAAGTGATGCACAACTGTGTGTGTGTGTGTGTGTGTGTGTGTGTGTGTGTGTCCGCCAGTGCTGGGCTTGAATTCAGGGCCTACATACTGTCTTTGTGCTCAAGGCTAGTACTTCACCACTTAGCTACAGCTCCACTTTCAGCTTTTTGGAAGCTAATCAGAGATTCCAGCTAGGGCTGACTTCAAATCTTCATCCTCAGATCTCAGCCTCTTGAGTAGCTTGGATTACAGGTGTAACCAGTGGCAACCAGTATGGTTGTCTTCTTAATGAAATGAACTGTCTGCTTAAATCTGTTGCATGCTAGTTGGTACTGTGGTACATACTTATAGTTCCAACTACTTGGGTGGAATAGGGAATAGAGTTTAAGATCAGTTTATCAAGACACTGTCTCCTGGGGGGGGGGAGAGGAAATTCACATTTTTTGCCCATTTGAAGAAGTGATTATTTCTGTTCTTGTGATTGATTGATTGATTGATTGATTTGGTTGGTTGGTTGGTTGTGGGGCTTGAACTCTGAGCCTGGGAGCTGTCCTTGAGTTCTTCAACTCAAGGCAAGCTACAGCGCCACTTCTGGTTTTCTGGTGGTTAATTGGAGATAAGAGTCTCAAGGACTTTTGTGCCCCAGCTGGCTTTGAACCTCGATCCTCAGATCTCAGCCTCCTGAGTAGCTAGGATTACAGGTATGAGCCACCAGCGGCCGACTTGTGATTGATTTCTGATTGTTTGTGTTTTTTTTTTTGCATCCTAGACACAAATCATTTTTCAGATATGTGATTTGAAATTATTTACTCTTTAACTGAAATTTGTTTCTTCATTCTCTTAAGACCTTTTGGTGGTACTGAGGTTTGAACTCATGATCTTGTTCTTGCTAGACAGGTAGCCTTACCACTCCTCCTATCAACCCCTGTTGAAGAGAAGTTTTACTGATTTTTTTAAATGCATGAGCTTTTGATGTTGTATTTAAGATTTCTCTTGCCTAATCCTTTGCCTAAAAATGTCCAAAATAATTTCTGTATTTTCTTCAGTAAGTTTTTATAGTTTTAGATTTTATACTTTAGTCTACAGTAAATTTTTATTTAATTCTGCATAGGATATGAGATATGAATGGAATTTTATTTTTTAATGAAAATCCAATTGTTCTAGCACTACTGTCCTTTCTCCAATAATTGCTTTCCTACCTTTGTGCAAAGTCATTTTACTTATATCCATGTAGGTCTGTTTCAAAACTGTATTCTGTTCCATTAATATGTTAGTCGAATTCACATCAGTGCTATCTCATCTTGTTCTTTCTTCTATCTTATTCTATTTTATTTTATTTGTCGATCATGGGGCTTGAACTCTAGGCCTGGGCACTGTCCTTCAGCTCTTCAGCTCAAGGTTAGCAGTCTACCACTTGAGCCACAGCACCACTTCCAGTTTTCTGGTGGTTTTGAGGATAAGAATCTCACGGACTTTCCTGCTGAGCTGGCTTTGAACCGAGATTCGCAGATCTCAACCTCCTGAGTAGCTAGGATTACATGTGAGCCACCAGCTCGTGGCTTGATTTATATTTCAATTTCCAATTATTTATTGCTCTAGCAATGCAAATGATTTTTGTATACTGATTCTGCATCCTATTGTGTTGCCCCACTCACTTGTTAGTTCTGGTAGCTTTCTTTGTAGAATTTATTGGATTTCCTACATATTTTTATGTCTGTATTGATGGGGGGGTGTCTATTTGTAATTTTCTTTCTTATCATGTCTTTAATATTCTCCCACCCTCCTCTAGTACCCTTTCCTTATATTCTCCTCTTCCCAGTGATCCCCTTTTTAGACTCACATCTCATTATTTGTCATAATCACCACCATCGTCATTTTAGGTCTAGAGTCTACATATTAGCAAAAGTATGAGATATTTAGCTTTTTATTTTATCTCACTCAACACAATCTCCAGTTGCATCCATATAAATTTCAATATTAAAGGTAGTATTTAAGTTTAGGAACATATGTAGGAAAGGGGCTAAAATTTGCTCTTTTCAAACAAAATTATTATATCCTGAAGTTTACATTGTTTCACTGCTTTACAATGATGGCCAAAGCCTGGCACTGCTGGCTCACACCTGTGATCCTAGCCACTCAGGAGGCTGAGGTTTGGAGACTGCCATTCAAAGATAGCCCACTAGGAAGATTTGTGATACTCTTATCTCCAATTAGCCATCCCTAAGAAAACCAGTCGTGGAGTTGTAGGTCAAGTGGTAGAGCACTATTCTTGAGCAAAAGAAGATCAAAGACAGCACCCAGGCCCTGAGTTCAAACCCTAGGTCAACAACAACAAAAAAATGAAAATAAAAAATAGGTGGTCAAAAAATTACAAAACTGGGGCTGGGAAGGTGGCTTAGTGGTAGAGCACTTGCCTTGCATGCCTGAGCCCCTGGGTTTGATTCCCAGCACCACATAAGCAAAAAGAAAAAAGCCGGAAGTGGCACTGTGGCTCAAGTGGTAGAGCGCTAGCCTTGAGCTGAAGAGCTGAGGGACAGCACTCAGGCCCAGAGTTCAGGCCCCATGACCTGACCCCAAAACAAAAACAAACAAACAAACAAAAAACTACAAAACTAAAATTTGCCACCTTCAGCACTCCTAATTGTACAGCACCATTAGGTCTGGCCCTATCATCACAGCAGGCCACAACAGCTTATTTAGGGGCAATTTCCCTCATTTAACTGGAAGCCTTTTGAGGGTCAGATTGGTCACTCTCAAATGCATTCCACCAGGACATAATAGAGTCCTCACTAAGGCGCTTCTCTTTCTTTCTTTTTTTTGGCTCAAACTTCGTATCTAACGCATTCTCTTATTAGCTAGCACTCTGACAACTGGGCTGCTTTCAACCCCTCTGGAAATGTTTAGTCCTGTTGTCATCAGCCATGTTGTTTTCTTCCAGCAATGCAAGACGTGGGTCTCTGAAGGAGACAGCAGTTGGTCTGTGAGGTACAGAGTAGGGGATCTCACAATAAGAGAAGGAAACGTAAGACACTCCCAGAAATCCTTGTGAACTGCCTGGGTTCCTGGTGATCAGAACGGACAACATAACAGACAGTATTGCAGGGTTGTTGCAAGGGTTTTCATAAATGAAACTTCGCACCGTGCCAGAGATAAGGCGGGCTGAAACAACCCCCGCTGCAACATTCCCACCAACTTCGGAGGGAAATCGACCGGGTCTGGGTGTCGGGGCGGGGCCAGCAGCCTCATCCACCCTCGCGGCGATAGGCTGGGGAGGTGGGCGTGCCCTACGGAAGCCCCGCCCGCCCCTCCCGCCCCTCCCGCCCATGGTCGGTCATCCTAGCAACGCGTAGCAGCAGCAGGGTCGCGTTGTGAGTGAAAAATGTCTGGAAGCATCAGGGACTCGCGGGACCCTCTAGACGCGGTCCAGGGCCGCTTGAGCAGCATGATGACTGATGATGAGAGCGACAGCGGCCTCACGGACTCCCAGGGGAGCGAGGAGAACGACCTGCCTGTTATCCAGCTGTGTGGGCTGGTGGATGAACTCAGGTATCGGCCAGTGTCTTCTATGGGCCATCACCCTTCAACGTGGACCCTCTGCCCCAGAGGCCTAAAACCTAGGCTCCAGCGTGGAGACCATCCATGAACAGCGGGGAAACTGAGGCCTCTCCTCCCCCCTTTCCCCCCCCCTCCAAGTAGAACAGGGACTTGACTTTGCTTGGTGGTCCCAGGGGCTCCAGCGCCAGTGACCTAACAAGCTGTTGATAAAACCAGGAAACCAGGGTCGGGGTGAAGGAGTGGAAAACCCTCAGTAACCCCAAGCGTCACTGGTGAAGGTTATTAGTGAAGCTAGAAATTGAGACCCTGGTATCTGACTGGTGCCAGGCTATGTGCCCAGGAGCTTCCCAATCCTACCTCAGGTAACCTCTAAGCCTCTTCCCAATGCTAGTGATAAAATTAATAAGGCAGCAGGGTAGAAAGGAAGCAATTGGGATGATTTGCCTTTAAGGCAACATTGCAGAACCAGGGCATAAAAAAGGCAACAGAGCCAGGTGCTGGTGGCTCAGACCTCTAATCTTAGCTACTCAGGAGGATGAGATCTGAAGATTGCATCTTGAAGCCTGGGAAAGTCTGTAAAGCTTTTTTTTTTCTTTTCTGTCATTTGTGGGGTTTGAACTCAGGGCCTGGGAGCTGTCCCTGAGCTTTTCTGCCTGAGGCTAGGGCTCTATCACTTTGAGCCATAGCTCCTTCCAGCATTTTAGTGTCAGAGTCTCACAGCCTTTCCTGGCGGGGATGGCTTTGAACTGTGATTCTCAAATCTCACCCTCTTGAGTAGCTAGGATTATAGGCATGAACCACCAGTGCCTGTAAGACTCTTACCTCCACTAAATCACACACACACACACACACCACCACCACCACCACCACCAACAACAACAACAATAGAAAGTGGAGCTGTGGCTCAAGGGGTAGAGCACTAGCCTTGAGCAAAAGAAGCTAAAGGACAGCATTCTAGCCCTGAGTTCAAGCCCTAGGACCGACACAAAAGAAAGAGAAAAGAGAAAAAAGAATCACTGTAGACAGTGAGGAAGGACTATTGTTAGCTCTCTGACTTGTATCTACCCTAGAAAGTAAATGGAATACCAGGATTCCATGATGTAGGTTCATCCCATGAATCAGTGGTCTTGCAGAGTATTCTGATTTCTGCAACTAAGGAGATGTTGATTTATACATCTATAAATAGGCCACAATTGGCCTGTTGCTATCAGTTTTTGAGTGCTTATTATTTGACATGCATTTTGTATAGATGACCTAAAGCAATATCAGAAATCCTGGGAGGTCATTTCCCTAAGTTCACATACCCAGTGAATGTTTGTTCTGGGCTTCAGACTCAGGAGCAACTCCACAGGTTACAACACAAATATGATATATGCTGGAAAATCAAGATACTTAGATATTTTATGTTTACCATTGAGCCTTCTCCACTAATCTTAAAAATTAGTCATACAGGGAATGTGGTTTAGTGGTAGAGTGCTTGTATGAAGCCCTGGGTTGGATTCCTCAGTACCACATACATAGAAAAAGCCAGAAGTGGCACTGTAGCCCAAGTGGTACAGTGCTATCCTTGAGCAAAAGAAGCTCAGGGACAATGCCCAGGCCCTGAGTTCAAGCCCCAGGACTGTCAAAAAAATTAGCCAAAGAGGAATTAGCTCAATAATATATGAAAACATCCATGCTAGCTGGGCAACAGTGAATCATGCCTGTAATCCTAGTTACCCAGGATGCTGAGATCCAGTTTGAAGCCAGTGCAGGCACTAAAGTCTATAAGACTTCATCTCTAAAATTACCAGCAAAAAGCTGGGCTGGAAGTATGGCTCAAGTGGAAGAGCATCAGCCAAGCAAGCAAGCTGAGTGAGTGCAAGTCTTGGAGTTCAAACTCCAGTATCTGCCAAAACAACACTAACAAATCAGCAGTATTCTTTCTTAACGTATGTGCAATATGCACAAAATATGCTAAATTACATAGATTTGAGATGTTAAGAAGCTCAAAAAAATCACAATCTTGTATATTCAAGACAGCCTTGATTTCTCATCTCTAGTTGTTTAAAGTTTTTCATTGTTTATTCTTTCATCTGTCAGTACTAGACATAAGACTGCTGAGAAACATAAACCAAAGAAAATATCTGAAGATAGTGGCATGTATAACTTCAAGAAGGTAGCAACTCAGAAGGAATTTCACAAATGAGTTAGATGATACTTGAAGGTACAACCAATAAAAATCATTTTCAATATTCTACCAGTACACTGAATTTTATGGCTCATTAAACATAATAACAAAGATACCAAACACTTGACTAGCACTTATTCTGGTGGTTTGAAACTATCTGGCCCAGTCTTTGCATTTCTTGTTGCAGCCCTAAAATGCAGCACCATTTTATAGGTGAAGAAAATAAGACACCTTCAGCAAGCCAATGTGGCTAGTAAGTACTAAGAACTGGTTATCTGGGGGTATAAATTCCTGTTAGAATTACTTAGGTTCCTCTGCCTTTCAGCTATGGGAATTCAGCTCTCAGAACGGAGACAGAGATGTTTGAGAAATATTACTCTAAACTGGAGCCTGGGGATCACCGGCCTCCCCGGTTATCAGACATCAAAATTTCTGCAGCCGATCTTGCACAGGTACACAACAGAGACCTGAAAATCATTTTAATCTGTTTATCCCCTTAAATGTAAATAGTATTGCTCTCTGTCTTTTGATGTTCCCCTCTTTTGCCAAAGGACATATCACGCTTTCCATCCTTCCTTTCCTTTTTTGGTTTTTGTTTTGCTTTGTTTTATTTGTTTGTTTCTTTTTTAGGTCCAAGACCAGGACTCAAACTCAATATATGCCATTTTTACCTATTGGCTAGTGCTCTGCCAAAAAAAAAAAATAGTGTTATTGGAGATTGCACCCAGGACCATTTTACTTACTAGGCAACTGAATTATCACTTGAGCCTTGCCCCTAAGTCTTTTTGCTTTTAGTTTGTTTTTCAGGGTACTAGGGCTTGAACTAAGGCTCTCATGCTCTTACTTGGCTATTTTGCTTATGACTAGTTATCTGGAGCCACTTATCCAGTTCCAGCTTTTTGCTGGTTAATTCCAAATAAGAGTCTTGAAGGTTTGCCTGCTTAGGATTGGCTTCTCAGCCTCCTGAGCAGCAAGGATTAAAGGTATGAGCCGCTGGTACCTGATTCCCTGTTCTACTTTTGGTTCTTCCTTTCCCTCAGAGTTTCTCTTTCAAGTCAGAGAACTGGGTTTAGTTAGTAATGGATTTGACTGCCCCAGAATATCTTAGTTTATATAAAAGAATTCCCTTAAGTTTGGGGATGTAATTATTTACAAGCCTGTCTAGCCACATTAAGGAGCGAAGCAGCCTCCACCTCTCAAAGGGACTGTGTGTATATAGACTTTTCCTTTGAGCAGCAAACTTTGAGGCCCACGCATTTCCTGGACCACCCACTTGTGACCTTTGCCTCACATACCTAGAAAAATGAAAGATTTTTGTTTATCTGTTTTGCTAAAACTTTCGTGTTTTTTTGGTTTTTTTTTTTTGCTTTTTTGGGGTCCGGTCATGGGGCCTGAACTCTGGGCCTGGGTGCTGTCTCTCAGCTCTTCAGCTCAAGGCTAGCGTTCTACCACTTGAGCCACAGCACCACTTCCAGCTTTTTTCTTTTTGCTTATGTGGTTCTGAGGAATCGAACCTAGGGCCTCATGCATGCAAGGCAAGCGCTCTACCACTGAGCCGCCTTCCCAGCCCCATTTTGCTAAAACTTTCCAAACCAGTTTTTCCTAAACTTGAGGCTTCCCACGACCTTGAATATGGATCTACAGTGGGATTACATTCCCCCAATAAAAAGTTCCCTAATTTAGCCAGGCGCTGGTGGCTCACGCCTGTAATCCTAGCTACTCAGGAGGCTGAGATCTGAGGATCTCGGTTCAAAGCCAGCCTGGGCAGGAAAGTCCGTGAAACTCTTATCTCCAATAAAAACCACCAGAAAACCAGAAGTGGTGCTCAAGTGGTAGAGTGCTCACCTTGAGCTGAAGAGCTGAGGGACAGTGCTCAGGCCCAGAGTTCAAACCTCACGACCGACAAAAAAAAAAGAAAAAAAGAAAAAAATTATTGTCCAAAATAGATCATAGTACAAGGCCTTAGATGACTTAGGAAATCAAAATCCCCTTTGGCCTAATTTGGTGTGGTTGTGACAAACACCTGAGCAATCAACTTAGAAGGCAGATTGAGTTTGGCTCTGGTTTCAGAGGTCTTTGTTCATTGACTGGCTTCATGGCTTTGAACTTGAAGTGAGGCATACCACTATGGTGGCAATATGTGTTGGGGAAACCTGCTCTCTTCATGGCAACAGAACTCAGAAAGAGATGGAGAAAAAGATGCTGGGGACAAAATACAGCCCCCAAGGCATACTTGAAAGAACCCACTCCCTTCAACAGATCCCACCTCCCAAATTTCCATCACCTCCCACCTGCTAATGGATTAAGCCATTAATGAGGTTAGAGATGTTGTGATCACCTCTCAAAGGCCGTATCTCTGAAGACTGCTGTACTGGGAATCAGGCCTTCAAACCCATGAACCTTCCAGGAACATTTCAGGCTCAAAGCATAACAGCATCTCTTTACCAGGCATTTATCCCCCCTAACTTCATTCAGGGAGGTTTCTGACGGTTCTCAGGGATCATTTGCTATCCATCTTGGGCTGATATTTTTGTGTGTATGTGCTGGTTCTGAGGCTTGAACTTTGGGCTTGAGTATTGTCTCTTGGTTTTTTTTGTTGTTTTTTTGTTTGTTTTTGGTTTTGGTTTTTTGCTCAAGGCTAGCACTCTACCAACTTGAGCCATAGCTCCACTTCTAGCTTTTTTTGGTAATTCATTGTACAGAAGGGGCTCACAGACTTTCTTGCTCAGGCTGGCTTTGAACTTCAATCCTCAGATTTCAAACTCCTAAGTAGCTAGGATTACAGGTGTGAGCCACTAGTAAATGCCACCAATTCCTCTTTGACAGTGACTTTGTTTCTCTTGGGTTTAATAGTTTCGAAGCAGACGGAAATCCAAGGCCCGCATGGACCGCTTGACAGGCCTGGCTGTAGACCAAAAACTTGAGCTTGTACAAAGGGAGCTGGAAGACACAAAGGATGAAATAAGGCATATGAGAGCCAATGCTGAACGGGACCTGCAGGATCAGGAGGTATCTCTTTGTCCTTCCTGGGCCCCCACTTACACCTCATCAGGGAGTGCCTATGGTATGTCTGTGTTACTGTTGGTGTTTTAGAGGAAACACAGGCAGGATAAGACAAGTTGAGGCCCTCCTTACCTTTAAAGAACTTGCCACTTACTTGACAGACAACACATTTAAAATTATCGTAATAGCTGGGCACTAGTGCCTCACCCCTGTAATCCTAGCTACTCAGGAGGCTGAGATCTGAGGATTGTGGTTCAGAGCCAGTCCAGGCAGGAAAGTCTGCTGGACTCTGATCTCCAATTAACCACCAGAAAACAGAAGTGCCACTGTGGCTCAAGTGGCCGAGCACTTGCCTTAAGCTGAAGAGCTGAGGGGCAGCGCCCAGGCCCAGAGTTCAGGTCCCACGACGGGACCCCCCCAAAAAAAGGGTAGGACAAACAAACAAAAGCAAAGTCTTACCTATCTCTATAGATAGGTATTTGAAATATTATTTACCCATTAAAAATAATGTTATGTTAAATTATCTAGAAGGACATAAGGTAAAACCTTAATCATAGTTGAGTCTAGAGAATAAGTTTGTAAGGAAGTAAGACACTCATGCATTTCTGTACCTTCAAAAAGATGTTATAACAGAGGGGCCCATCAGCTGCGCTGGACGTAGATGAAAATGAGCTAAGCAACCCAAGACAGCGATGGGAAGGGAGGAATGAGAGGGAGAGAGGGAACAGCTTACATTCAGCAAGAAGAAAGGAATGTAAATATCACCTGATGTGGAAGAAATAATTGTATTGTCAAAGCTCATAGACTTCACAAACTTTATGGACCATGATAATGACAATTTGCCTTGTGAAGGTTAAAATGTGTTTGTGACTTTAACTAAATATCACTATTCCACAATACTGTGTTATGTGACATTTATGTAATCACCTAATCTCAATTAAAAAATTAATATTAAAAAACAACAAAAAGATGTTATAAGTAAAAATATGTGTAAAAGTAAAAAAAAAAAATATGTCCGCAACCTAGCAGGTTAGGACAATGGTAGCATATTGGAGGCTCCATTAACTTGCTGGAAGTGTCCATTTGGAAAGAGGAAAGAAGGGGAGAATATCACAAGGATAGGGAGAGAGGCGTCGCTACCGCCTTGACCAGCAAGGAAGACGCGACACCGAACTCTTCTCTCTGCAGTTTATTCAGGACCTTTGAGCAATCTTCTGACCCCAACCCGGGGGAGAATTCCCCACAGCCTTAAGTACCCGCTGGGTAGCCAACCCTGATACGCCACGTGGGAACCACCAATAGGTTCAGGTGCGCGGAAGCAAGCCAGATTCTTTGCCTTAGCCATATAAGGAGTTGTTTACCACAGAGAGCACTCGCCATCGGGAAGGCGGAGGGCAGAAGGCGGCGCCATCTTCCAGGTGCGGCTGCACGCAGCTCTCTACAGAGAGGGAAGGAGAAAGAAGTTCTGTTGGTTCATTGATAGGAGATATGGATCAACTTGGCACATCCGCTGGAAGCAACAAGTGTGATTTTACATGTGTTGGCCTTTCAGTAGAAAAACAGAAAGAGGTATTTATTTGTCATATCACATGGGTCTCAAAGGCACTGTGAACAATCCAATCAATAGGGATGGTTCTCCCATCCCTGGAGGAGAAACAAACCACTGTGCTGTACTCACAGGGAGATACTGTTGGAATCCATCAGGGATTGCACCATGACCATGCACACAATACACGAAGGACAACTTAGGGTTTTGTTTTTTTTAACCAATCACTCACTTAAACATCAAACTCCTTTTATTATTAAAGAATTGTAAACTTTTGAAGGTATGCTGTGGTTATAGGTTTTGTTTTAAAGAATCCATCTCTTAAATCCTTATGCTAAAATACTTAGATAAATAATATGACTAGGGTACACTTCCTAATAACCCTGGGAGTGAGGAAAAAATTGGGGCAATGATGACTGAAGAGCACCCCTCCATTGACCAGCGTTGCACTGGGGTATTGAGCACAGAGGGCTTCGTTGTGTTACTGTGCTACATTAGTGTGTTTTGGAAAAAATTTTTAAATTAATAATAATAATTTTTAATTAAGTTTAATTAATATTAAAATAATATTCATGTAATCAGGTTTGTATCTGTCTTTCTAAGACTAAGGCGTTTTATATTTTGGGGCATAAAACAGCTTGGGAATTTCGGTATCCCCAGGGAATGTGTCCTTGGGAATTTTGGGAAACTCATCCCACTTATTCTTACTCTCCCAGGCCATCATCGAAGAAGCTGAAATTCGATGGACTGAAGTTCAGAGAGCAGTGCATGACTTTGAAAAAGATATTCTAAAAACCGTATCCAAGAAGAAAGGCAGTATTTTGGCCACTCAAAAAGTAATGAAGTACATAGAGGAAATGAACCGCCGGAGGGTGAGTTGGCTGCTGATTAGGTCTTAGAAAGGGAGAAGCGAGGAGTTTGGGGGGGAGATGTGTAGTAGGCCTTTGTTTCCAGAGACTTCTCCAGCATGTCAAGCTCTGGAGCCTGTATTACATCTAACATGTGAGCCAACATGTGAGAATAAGAAATTACAGAATCAGGGTTGGGAAGGTGACTCAATGGTAGAGCACTTGCCTTGCATGCATGAGGCCCTGGGTTCCATTCCTCAGCACCACATAAGCAGAAAAAGCTGGAAGTGGCGCTGTGGCTCAAGTGGTAGAGCACTAGCCTTGAGCTGAAGGACAGTGCCCAGGCCCAGAGTTCAGGCACCATGACTGGCAAAAAGAAAGAAAGAAAGAAACTACAGAATCATAAGATCATTTTTGTCAAGAAATCCCCCTTCCAGGAGCCCCACACCCAAATAAATTGGAGTTGAAAAGCAATTTGCATGGAGCATACCCAGTTTCCTCTGCATGCTACCCATGTGTGAAACACCACTGCAGTGCCAGCCAGGGGGGAAGTAAAAGGACTTCAAATAAATGATGGGATGTTAGGTTCAAGGTCTGGTTGGCAGCTCCACATCTACTTTTCAAACCAACAGGGATAAAAGAAGAGAAACTGATTATAATATACTTTTTTTTTCCTTAGGATAATCTGAAGGATAAATTATGTTTGAAAAATGTTTCTCTCAAAGTTCAGAGGAAAAAAATGCTTTTACAATTGCGACAGGTATGTGGCTTTTCCCCCCTCTATATTTCCTTTCAAAGGCAGGTTGGATCATAGCTTTCATACCCGCCAAAGCTGCTCCTGCCTTAACTCTTGGGATCTGTGATTGTATGCAACAAAAGGATTTTTCAGATATGATGAAGTAAGTTGAGATGGGGAGGTGATCTTGGACTGAATGTGATCTCCTGTATGCCAGCCGGTGGGGAGGGTAAAAGAAGATACAAGGGAAGCAGAGATCAAAGTGATGAGATACAGGAAGGGGTCATGAGCCAAGGAATACAGGAAACTTCTAGAATCTGGAAGTGTTGAGAGGCTTCAGAAGGATTCAAGGTCTGCCAGTATCCTGGTTTTAGCCCCCAAACCCATTTTAGATTTCTGACCAGAACTGTAAGACAAAAAAAATGCACATTATTTTAGGTAATTTTGACCTTGTAGCAGCTAATAAGAAACTCAGCTACTGTGCAAAAAAATCAGGGAGAAAGGGATTGCTCACAGGGCAAGAAAACAGGTGGAATGTATGAGAGCTAGAAGACTAGTGATATTGGGGCTTAAAGAAATCATTGTTTGAGAAGAAGGGAAGAAGAAGCACTTTACAACTACCCCCAAGTTGAACAAATATAGCCACAAATTTAAGATAGCAAAGGCCTAGCTGGGCAGACAGTGTGAGGGCAAATCAAGTAGGTAACCTGATGTTATTACACACCCACCCTGTAGAAACAACTTAGAAGCAAAGGAGGGGTTTTCCAGGTTTACAAACGACTTGTGTGAGCCAGTCCTGGGGCTTAAACTCAGGGCCTGGGCACTGTACCTGATCTTTTGTTTAAGGCCAGTGATCTACCAGGTGAGCTAAAGCTCCATTTCTGGCTTTTTTTTTTCTTTTTGTAGTTTAGTGGGGATAAAAGTCTCACAGACTTTCCTGCTTGGGCTTGCTTCAAATCAAAATCCTCAGATCTTGGCCTCTTGAGCAGCTAGGATTACAGGTGTGAGCCACTAGTGCCCAGCTACAAAAGACTTTTTAATGATTGGATCCCTACTCTTCCTTACAGCCTTGTTTAGGTATTACCCTTTGAGAGAATCCTTTCCAGGCCCCGCCCAGGATTTCTATGTGTCCCTTTTCCCATTCCCAGCACCACAGTTTAGCTGGGCCAAGGAGCATTGTATTAGCTCAAACATCCATCCCCAGACCATAGCACGGTTGCCCAGGGCATTTGTGGAATGACTGATGACAGATCTCCAAACTCTCATCCTGAAGTTTCAAGGTGGGAGGCTACATTCAGAAATCATATCTGAACAACCATCTTTCCTTCTTTCTGAGTTGTAGAAGGAAGAGGTGGGCGAGGCCCTCCACGATGTTGATTTTCAGCAGTTGAAGATTGAAAATGCTCAGTATGTAGAGACAATTGAAGCGAGGAATCAAGAGCTGATCCAGCTGAAGCTGGCCGCTGGAAGCACTCTGCAGACCCTTAATGCATACAAAGTAAGACTCAGCCTGCCCCAGAGCCTACATACCCCAACGCGCAGCACCCCTAACTGATGCCCACACCCAACGGTCCAGCCATAGGGAAGTTCTTGTGCAATTTCACCCAGTACTGCCTCCTGACTTCTCTCAACAAAACCATGCCTCCTAAAATTTCCTTCCACAACTCTGGAAGCATGAGACCAACATATACATGTGTGTATACATGTATCTATATGTATATGCATGTAGATATATGTATGTGTACATAAACAAAATAACAACAAACAGTGCCCTACTCCACAGATATTGGTTGGATTAGGGGGTGCAGCCCATGTCTGACACTTCATTTTGAATTCTCCCGATGATTTTATTTATTTTTTTGCCTGTGTGTACCAGTCCTGGGAGCTGGACACTGTCCCTGAGCTTTTTTTGCTCAAGGCTAGCACTTTACTACTTGAGCAACAGCCCTGCTTCAGTCCTCAGATCTCAGCCTCCTGAGTAGCTAGGATTACAGGCATGATCCACCTGTGCCCATCTCTCCAGGTTAATTTTATGCATGATGTTTTTAAAACGCTAACCACATTTAGGTCTGTGTTTAACTTAGGCATATATTAAGCGCTTCCCTGCTTAAAACGTGACAAAGGAAAACAGTCTCAGCTATAAATCAGAGAACGACTAAATTATTTATCACCCAAATACAATGCCGTAGGGAAAGAAGAAGACACTATTAATAATTAAGTAGAGCCTATTGGCTGATTAGGGCCTCTCCCCGGCACACCAGGCCATCTGGCCACCTGATGAGTGACTCTTGTCTGTCTGTCATAGTGGTTAGCAAGCTGAACAAGTGTGTTCTACCCGCTGGCCTGTGAGCTCAGAATGGCTTTTACAGAAAAACATTTGCAGGAAATTAGATGATAGAAAACATTTTCGGAGTTCCAAAACCCAGAGAAGGAAAACTGACTTCTCCCCGAGACATTCCCTCTTTTCATTAGCAGACCTGAATTCCAAAATATTATAGTTCAGTCTTACACTTTTAATTTCATCAATATAATAACTTAAACTATTTAGTATCTGATTCTTTATGGAAAAAGTCTGCTGCTTCCTGGCCTAGTGCCCAAATAACAATGGTGGCTATAGGCTGAGTTAACTCACTCTGCAGTGTCCTTTGACCCACACAGTATTGTTTTAAAATGTAAGTCTGAAGGATTGTCTCAGTTAATAGAGTGCTAACTGATGAGTGAAAGCCACAAGTACTGAGTTGGAGTTCTAGCCTTGGACAGAAAGGAAGGAAGGAAGGAAGGAAAGGAAGGAAAGGAAGGAAGGAAGGGAGGGAGGGAGGGAGGGAGGGAGGGAGGGAGGGAGGGAGAGAAGAGGAGTACATTTGAAGCTGGGTGCTGGTAGCTCATGCCTGTAATCCTAGCTACTCAGGAGGCTGAAATCTGAGGATTGGGGTTTGAAGTCAGCCAGAAAGCCAATGGAATTCTAATCTCCAGTTAACCACCAGAAAAGCTGGGATTGGAGCTGACACTCAAGTAGTAGAACACTAAACCTTAGCAATGAAGCGAAGAGACAGCACCTAAATTCTGAGTCCAAGAGCCAGGAACAGCACACACACACACACACATGCACACACACACACACACACATGCACACACACACACACACATGCATGCATTCACACGCACATACACACAAAGTTAATTTGAGTTGGTCAGCAGACATCTAGTAATTCATGCTTGTAATCTTAGCCACAAAGAAAGCTGAAATAGGATGATCGAGGTTTGAAGCCAGTCCAGGCTAGTTAATTGCAACAGTGATTATGTGAGTTCAAGCCCTGGTTAAAAAAAAAAAAAGTAACTTGAATATATTCGGACCAGGCTTATGTTTATTAAATATTTTCCCTTAATAAATAAAAACCCGAGGTTCAAAGATACAGAATATTTGCCAGATTCAGACTCAGGTTGGAGACAGAGCTGGGACTGGACTCCCAGCCCACTGTGACCCATTCATTTGCCTCTCCTCCTCCATAGAATATGCAGGACATACTGTGCAAGCACTTGGAAATGGATGTGTCATAAGCATCCAGCCATCCAGCAGGTCACCCGCGGAGCTTATCGCATCAGCGCTCGGTATCTGATCATGGCATCCACACCAAGTCAGTCCCCGTGACTGCGTCAAGCCGGAAGCACATGCTCAGATCATGTGGGACCTCCATCTTAACCCGTAAAGTCACTGAAATAATGTGGGACCTGTCTGGTCTTGCTATCGATTTATGCAGGGAAGCTGCCAGGTGCTGAGCTAAGCTCTGCAGGGCATCCCTAAACTCACTGTGGATTACAGCAGCAGCACAGGCCGCAGAGGGCTGAAGGAGTCATTCTGGTCCAGAGCCTGTTGCACCTGATAGCAGCAGGGATGGGCGGGAGGGGGGGGGCCTTCGTGAGGGGATACCCACCGGCATTTAAAGATGGACCCAAAGTGACAGGTGAGGGTAGAAATCAGGCCCACTTCCTCCAGGTTCCAGTTCTCAGCTCTGCCCAGGGAAACAGAGGCAGAGCAGCTGTGGCTTGGGGAGCAGGATCCCCTCCCCCGGGATGGGGAGGGATTCGATGGTGGTTCTGCTGAGGGAGAGCTGAGGTCTTGTGTCTAAGGGTTTTTATCTGGGCTGGGCTGTATCAGCACCAAAGACAGGCTGGCCAGAGCAGGTGTGTTCAGCTAAGACTGCCAAATGACCTGCTGAGAATTCAGGTGTGTGTTTGGTGGGTTTGGGTGTGGGACAGGAAAAACACTCTGACATGAACGCCAAACACCTAACTATGACACCTTATTAACAATGTACAGAATAATTCTCGTCTACTGGCAAAAACATCAACCTATGTGTCAGGTACAAGGTCAAGTGCTCAGGGGATAGCACTTAGACCTCTCAGACAGACACAGCCTCTTCTGTGTGATGGGCTAGCACAGCTGCCATACATCACTCTGCTCTTTCATTGACTAACTAAAGTTTTGGTGGGCAGCCCAGAAGTTTGAACTGTGGGCTTCACACTTGCTCAGCTGGCGCTCTACCACCTAACCCACGCTTCCAGCTCTGCTTGTTTCTGGTTATTTTGGAGGTGGAGTCTAGTGAACTTTGCTGCCTGGACTGGCCTTGAACATTGATCTTCCAGGGCTTACCTTCCTGAGTAGCTAGGATTACAGGTGTGAGCCACCAGACCCTAGCTCATGAGTCACTTTTGACTAATGACTGGGTGTCTGGAAGAAGGTAGAATTATAAGATGTCCTCAGACCCTTGCCCCTGGTGCATATACCCTGAATAATCCCAGCCAAAGCTCTGATATGACAGCATCTACCATCAGGCTATGTCTGTTGCATGAATAGGTAACATTATATGGCATAGTTGAGCCTAAAATATCCTGGTGAGCCTGGCCTAGTCACATGAAACTATTGAAAGTAGAATTCCTTTGTAAGAGATAGAGAGGTGAAGCAGAAATGCTATTTTCTGGGTCAAAAGTTCTCTGTTAGTACTTGAAGATAGAGAAAGACACGCGGAAAGGGTCTTAGAGTAGTCTCTAAGAGCTGAGAGACACCTGCGGACAGCCAGAAAGAAAACAGCACCTTAGTGCAAGGAAGTGAGTTCTACCAACAAACAGCCAGTGAGCTTGGAGATGGACCTTGTGTCTCAGATGACACCCACCATCCTGGTCAATACTGGTTTCAGTCCGGTGATGGCATGACCAGAGAAGCTGGTATAACCAGTCTTCTGCCTTATAGAGAAGAAGAGATAAGAAATGGCCACGGAGCTGGGTGCCAGAGGCTCACACCTGTAATCCTAGCTCCTCAGGAGGCTGAGTGTGGAGGATTGCGGTTTGAAGACAGCTCAAGCAGAAAAGTCAGTTAGACCCTTATCTCCAATTAACCCACCAAAAGGCTGGAAGTGGAGCTGTGGCTCAAGTGGCAGAGTGCTAGCCTTGAGCAAAAAGTAGCTCAGGGACAGTGCCCAGGCCCTGAGTTCAAGCCCCAGAAACAAGGGAGGCTGGGGGCACCAACAGAAAAGCGAAATGGCTGTGGCTTTAAGCTACAGAGTCTGTGGTGGTTTACTAGACTGGGTCCTTTTCAGAGGTGGCCTACTCAGATGCCTGACCCCTCTGCCCAGCATCACATTCTGGCTCCACCATGCCTTCATGGAGACCTGGCCCCAGCAGAGATAGGAGTTGCCTTTCGGTGTCCTGGCTGTTCCATCCCCCCTTCCCTGACTTCCTGAGTGGTTGGGTGAACATCATCCTTCCCCTCCCCTCCCCACACCTCCTGGCTAGTTTGCTAGAATTCCTGCCCCGCCTTGCCCCGCCCTTCCTCCCCCACCACAGCCTCTACTGTCCTCTTGAGTTTGGTCTCATTCACACACAAGACACGGAGCAAGAAATGAGCTTTTAAGAAGTGAGGTGTGTTTGGGCACCAGTGGCTCATGCCTGCTTGTAATCTTCGCAGTTCAGGAGGCTGAGATCTGAGGATTTTGAGGTTCAAAGTTAGCCCAGACAAGGAAGTCCATGAGACTCTTACCTCCAATTAACCACCCAAAATCCAGAAGTGGAGCTGTGGCACAAGTAGTAGAGCACTAACTTTCAGCAAAAGAAGTTCAAGTTCAGGAACAGTACTCAGGCCCTGAGTTCAAGCCCCAGGCTCCACGCCCCCCCCCCTGCAAAAAAAGAGGGACAAGTGGAGAGGAGAATGACTCCTGGGTCCCTGAGGCCTCCCAGGTGGCTCCAGGCTGACAGCCCATAACCACACCCCTTCCCTTCCATTCCTGCCCCCCTCCATCTCCATTTTGTGACTCTATAGCTCTTCCCCTCTTCCCGCAGGCTCTTGGTTTGGAAGGTCTTTCTCTTCCTCTTTCCTCTTCCCATACTCCCCCCCCCCACACACACACCCCTCTTTCTTTTTGTCCCAGACTGAGACTCCAATTCATTCATTCGTTGGATGGCACTTTACCAACGGATCCACACCTCCACGTGCTAAAGTCATCCTTGACTCCACCCCCCCCACCTCTCTCCATGACAGAATAGCTCTCCCCTCCTCCACTGCCTTGGCATAGTCTCTTCTTGGCACAGTAAGGCTGCTACAATTTTTCTGCAGTGATTTGCCAGCCTCCCCACCTCTGGGCTGAGGCTGGCCTCCTGGAGACAGGCCTAGATTTTTCCACTAGCCAGTGCCTGGTGAAGGGTGGGATAGTGTTCAAGGTTTGTTGGACCAATGAACCCCCTAAAATCTCTAGCTTCTTCTACTGGCCCATTCCTCAGCTAAGCAGAGCACATCCCAACTCGATACAGGCTGACAGCTCCACGGTCAGGGTTTGTTCCCATGTAAGGCGGCGGTGGGGCGGGGGTGGGGGTTGGGGGGGATGGAATTTCAGATGATGCAGAAAGAATCTTCAGGGCAGCTTCTGAGGAATTCCAGCCCCTGCTGGACCCATGGGCAGCAGAATCATACTGCCTGGCTTCAAATCCTGGCTCCTACTATCTGTGTGATCTTTGGCCGATTGATTCACCTCCCTGAGGGTCAGTTTTCTCACCTGTAAAGGGGCCAAGGGTTCTCATCCACCCTGTGGTGGTCCTTCACCACAATTTCCACCTCTAGAGGTGGTCATGGCACCTGCTGAGGGTTCATGTGTCAGGCACTGTGTCTAGTTCTCTACCAGAAGGGCCACAATCCTACCAGACAGTGGCTGCACCAGTATTAATAAAGTTCTAGGACTTGCCTAAAGTTGTCCTTAATAAGAGTGAGGCAGGATTTTGGTCTACATGTGTCTAACCACTCTAGTTCTCAGTCCTCAAGATTCCAAAGACCTAAGTTCCTGTGCACAGGCAGGCCTAGATTCTCCTCCCTCTACTCCTCTGTGCCTTTTCAAGTTCTGTGTGTGTGTGTGTGTGTGTCTGTGCTGGTCTTGGGGCTTGAACTCAGGGCTGGAGCACTGTCCCTGAGCTTCTTTTTTCTCAACTAGAGCTCTGCCACTTAAGCCACAGCTCCACTCTGGTTTATTGAAGATGAGAGTCTCATGGACTTTCCTGCCAGGCCTGGCTTTGAACTGCAGTCCCCAGATCTCAGCCTCTTGAGTAGCTAGGATTACAGGCGTGAGCCATCAGCACCTGGCAAATTTGTTTCTTTGTTAATCCTTTTACTGAGGCAAGAACTCAGAGCCTTGTGTTTTTTTTTTTTATTGTAAAGATACTATACAGAGGGTTACAGTTACATGAGTGAGGTAATGAGTACACTTCCTCTTGAACATTGTTAGCCCCTCCATTGTTTTCCCCCTACCATCCCCTCCCTCCCTCGAACCTTGTGTTCTTGCTCAGCTTGCCTGCTCATGGCTGGTGCTCTACCACTTGAGCCACTCCTCCAGGTCAGCATTTTTTCTGGTTAATTAGCAATAGAGTCTCTTAGACTTTTCTACTCAGGTTGGTTCAGAACCTTGATCCTCAGATCTCAGCCTCTTGAGTAGCAGGTGTGAGCCCCTGGTGCACTTGTCTCTCAAGCTCTTAATGGAAGCTTTGTGTTTCAGAGCAAGCTTTACCGGGCAATGGAACTGAACATCAACCTGGACAAGGAGATCATAACGAGAACTGAACTACTTGAAAAAATTGAAAAAGAAACCCTACAGGCCGAGGACGTAAGAGAGGGCAAAACATGCCATTTCTGATGTCTGTCTCCTGCACACAGCACTTGCATGTATATCTACCAACCTCCTAGATTCTTGATGATTTCCCCAGAGAAGCTGAGATCACAAAAGTCAAAATAGCTCTGAGCCATCAGATCAGAAGCTGGACTTACAACCTAGTAATGTTATGTTCACTATAGGTGAAAAGTTCCTTAAGGGATCTGTAGAGAATGGGATTGCTTATGGGGACCGAGTTGCAGTTTGGGAAGAGGGAAAGTTCTGGGGACACATGGTGAAGGGGATTATACTACAGTGTGAATGTATTTAATGTTTAAAAGTGTTTCAAGTAGCTGGATGCTGGTGACTCATGCTTATAATCCTTGCCACTCAGGAGGCTGAGATCTGAAGATCACAATTTTTTTGTAAGAAAACTTGGCAGAGCTTAATTGAGTAAGCAAGCAGGCAGGCAAAAAGACAAGCAGAAGGGCAGGTGCACACTCTAACAGAGTATGGGTGCCCTCCTGGAAGTGGAGGGGGGGGGAGGAAGGGAGACTGAAGCTCAGCCCAGAAAAGTCTTTGAGACTCATCTCCAATTAACTAGCAAAAAGCTGGAAGTAGAGCTGTGGCTGAAATGGTAGAGTACCATTCTTGACTGAAAAGGCCAAGCAAGAACACAAGGCCCTGAATTCATGCCCCAGGGCCAGCACACACCAAAAAAAGTAGCAAATTTTATGGGTCTGAAGTTAAAGTGAAGTTAAAAAGACCTTTTTTCTTACAAATAAATCATAAGTAAAGCATATTCCTTAGTAAAGGAGAAAGGGAAGAAAGAATGCAGGAAAGGGAAGCTGAGTATGGTAGCATAGGCCTGTTTCCTCAACCTCAGGAGGTAGAGACAGGAGGGTCAAGAGTTTGAGGCCAAGCTGGGTCACATAGTAAATTCAAGGACAGCCTGGGCTATGTAGCAAGACCCCATCTTAATAAAACCAAAGCCCAAATTAAACCAAAACAAGGTTGGGATGAAGTAGAGATAGGAAAGGAAGTGAAGAGAAAGAAAAAGCTGGTGATTCTCATTGACTTTAAAACATTGCAATCTGACTGGGCATGGTAGCCTTAATGCCACCTACACAGGAGTTGATGGTAGTGAGATCAGAAGTATAAGAAGTATAAGACCCTATCTGAGGAAACAAAAAACAAAAACAAAAACAAACAACAAACGTGAAAGGCCTGGAAACATGGTTTGAGTAGTAGAGTGCTTGCTTGGAGTGCAAGCAAGTGGTTTTTAATCCCCAGTATCACCAAAACAAAAGTTATAATCTGTAAACAAACAAATATCCGAAACAAACAAAACACACTGTTTTTAGAACTACACTAGGAATGCAGAGAGATGCCAGGGCCACAGCGTCCTCTGAGCAGGAGTCTCCCGATTTCCCTGGAGCTAATCTGCCCTTCCCAACTCAGGACAGGTCCAGTGCTGAGACTCAGAACAAGAAGTTGAGGAGGCAGCTAGCTGAGTTCCGGGCGCCACCAGTGATGATGTACGTCAAGGAAAAGATCCTAATTGGGGACCTAGAGAAGACCATCAAGATGTGGGAGAGAAAAGTGGAGATTGCAGAGGTGAGCCTGAGGACCCAAGGTGGGATGATGCCTTCTCTACAGCTTGACAAATCTTTCATGCTCCTCAAAAGTTTTGTTTAGGGGTCTGTTTTGTTGGCCTAAAATAACAGAGACATTTGGAGAATTTTTTTTGTATGTATGCTGGTCATAGGACTTGAACTCAGGGCCTGGGTGCTATCACTTAGCTTTTTTTTTCTCTCAAGACTAGTGTCTTGAGCCTGTGGCTAGTGCCACAGCTCCACTTCCAGCTATTTGGTGGTTAATTGCAGATAAGGATCTCATGGACTTTCTAGTCTGGGCTGGCTTTGAATCATGATCCTTAGATCTCAGCCTTCTGAGTAGCTAGGCGTGAGCAACCGGCACCAGGCTGGATGTATTTTGTCTATGAAACATTTTAACAATTGCTTCGGCTATAAAAGAAGAATGAGAAATGGCTTTTAAAACTCCTTTTTACAAATGGTTTATTTTTACTGTTATTGTTGTTAGTTTTGGTACCAGGGAAAGACTATACTAATAGTGTATTTTTAGTTGTTGCTATCATGAATTCTAGAAGCTTCTGAATAGTGATTTGCACATGGAGGAGTATTCTTAAAAATGAGACAAGAATGCATTTTTGAATGTCACTCGGTACTCGACTGCATTCGTTTCCATAGTTGCCAGGGTCTTTGCGTGTTTGAGTCCTCCTGCGGCCCCTGGGCGTGGCGCAGTGTTCATGGAAGCCCCCTGGTCCCTTGTCAACTTCTGGATAATGGGACCATGACATGCTGCTGTCAGATTATACAGTAGAGCTTGGGACCATACAGCCCTTGCGAACACTGAGGTCATTTCAAAGACAGAATTACTGTGGCTTAAGAACCCAGTTGGGCTGCTTGGAAAACTGGGAGCTGGGCGTTTTCACATCTGAGTCCCAGCTACATTTTTCACGTGACTTCCTTCTGTCTTTGTTGTGACTGCTTTGTGGCAGGGAGGAATTTAGGAGCCCAACTTGGGTCTGGTCACATCTGAGCCCCAGAGGCTGCAGGAACTGGCAATGTGGTTTAGGTTTGGGGTGGGAGCTGACCCCTGGGAGCCTCTACCCAGCTGTCTCCCCCACCCACCCCCAGCCCGCGTCATCTGTACCCTCTGCGGGGCTAGAAGTAGATGCATTAGAAATAGGCACACTGAGTTTACTCAGGTTTTCTCTCCTTCTCCCCACTTTGTGTGTTTTACAGATATCCTTAAAAGGCTATCGCAAGGCTTGGAATAAAATGAAAACCAGCACTGAGCAGATGCAGGCGACAGGCCCTCCTGCAAAATAGGGATGGGGGGGGTATGGAGGCAGCGGTGGGGGCGGGGGAGGTAGGAAAGGAATAGCTTGCAGATCAAGTGATCCATTAAAGCACTCAGTGCTTTTCTAGTCATAGGGTCATCTGACTGTTCTCTGTGCTAACTGGTGTCCCCAACTCCCCAAGCCAGGCCGATCACCTCCTCCGGGGCTACGAGTACCCATGGAAAGTATCTTTGCAGCCTGGCCCCAGGAACTATTTCCCATTGAAAGAACCACAGGGCACTGGAATGGTTTGACACTTGTTAGCCCACACATTTAGTTCACACGGACAAATGAAAGTGGCCTTCCAAAGTAGGAGTGAGACAGGAGAGCCAGCCCCAGCCCCATGGTGCGTGCCAATCCTTGGCAGCCCAGGTGAGCACCTATCAAAAACAGACACCAAAAGGGCCTGGTGAATGCCTGGCACTCAGTGCTCCGAGCTTCCTCTTCCATGTGGTGGTGGGTTAGCTAGACTAGGCACCGCTGCCAAAGAAAACGAGCACGAAGAAAACGAAGCTCATTGCTTGGGGCTGACGCAGCCTACTCTGACCTGCAGTAGTCTCCTCCCCAGCCTCACCACCATAGTAGTCATAGTACACGGGTTGAGAGGCTCCCTCGGAATGTCTGTCTGCATCCTGGATCCCCTTCACCTTGAAGGCTTGACTGGAATCTCCAGAGCCGTTTGCTGGCACTAAGTGCACAGTGGTCCTGTCCGGTTCTTGGGAGTGGGACCAGGCCATGGGGTGCGGTGCAGGATAAGTGCTCAGGGGGAAAAGGGCCGATGGCTGGTGGTAGGTTGCTGGGATCAACTTCTCCCAGGGGTGGAGTGAAAACAGGGAAGGGCCAGCCTTCCTAGCCTTGGACATGATCCAGTCGCTGTAATCTTCCACTTTGGTATACAGGAATAGGCCGGGACACTGGTCACCTCCTGGAGTCAAGAGTCCTCTCAAGACCCACAGATCAAACTCCTGGAGCTGGCACATCATGGGGTTCCCTGGCTCCCCCTGCAACAAAGGACAGAAGGTTTTAGGGCCTGGAAAACACTTGGTTCACTTTCCAGATCCTTGTGCGACTCACTGTCGATTCTCCTTGGAAAAGGGGACAAATTATAGGATACTGTTTCAATACTAGACGGCTGCCACCACAAATTCCAAAAGGGTGATTTTCCTGTCATTATGCAAATTCCTTGTGGAGGTCTGCACATTGCCCGAAACTTCCTGGCTCATCACTTTCTTGCTGCCACCCCCACTTTCACCCCCAAGTGTACCTTTGATTGACTCTTCCCTCATTCCTCAGGTGTTGGCCAGCCTCTCCTTGCAAATGGCTTGCCTTGCTCACACTTCCCCTTCTCCTCACTTTGTTGCTCCTACCCTTCCTTTAAGGCCCTTCTTCCCACCTTCAGGTCTAAGTGGGGGCTATAGAAGAGGACAGAGAGAGTTCCCCGGGAGCACACCCTGGGCTGGGTTCACCGCTTTTCTACCTGGAGTTTTGTTTGTCTGTTGTGTTGGTACTGGAGCTTGAACTCAAGACCTGGGCACTGTCCCTGAGTTGTTTTTTTTTTTCCCTCAAGGCTAGTGTTCTACCACTTGAGCCACATCACCACTTCTGGCTTTTTTGAGGGGGTGGAGAAAGTTAATTGGAGCTAAGAGTCTCTCTCATGGACTTTTTTCCTGGGGCAGTCTTCGAACTTTGATCCTCAAGTCTCAGCCTCCCAAGTAGCTAGGATCACAGGTATGAGCAAGTGGTTGGCTGGGATTATTCCACCTGTGTGGCCTTTCCCTCTCCCCAGGGAACTCAGGATTCTGTCACATACCTCTCATCTCTTACAAGGTGAATGAGTAGAAGCTCTGTCTGCTTAGCTAGCTAGATATGTGCCCCTGGGCCATGTGATCATTCTCACTGAGCCGGAGTGGTGATGCAGTGAATGTCTGTGACATATGCAGCACCTAACATGTTACCTGCCATGCAATAGGCACTCGATGAAGGTTTAGCTACTACCATCTGATGTTTATAAAGATCATCAGTTTTCTCCAAAAGTTAAGGGGAAATGGGGGAAAGAAGCAAGACAAGTACTAGGTATGAGTTGCCTACCTGGTCTGCCTCTCACCCACCCCAGGCCTCCTCTTAAAGGAACAGCTACCTCTACCTTCATTCCACACATGGTCTTTCTTAGCCCCAATGGGAAGGGAAGGGGCTACCCCACTGTCCTTGACTGTGTGGCCTGCTTAGCTCTGAAACTAAGGTGTGTCTTTAATCAGTGGATACCTGAGATTAAATAAAATCATGATAGATTCTACAATTAGTGGCATCTTATATTTGATGAAGTGTGATACTGGATTGAGGGGATGGTTAGGGACAGAATTTTGTTGAATGGTTCTGTCTTCTACTGGAAGTTCACACATCTAATTTCAGAAGTTGCTAAGATCTTCCCCCTGGTCATAGGCCCATAGCAATAAGGCACTTGATAAATACTAACCAAGTTTGGAAGAGCAACAGTACATGAGAGGCAGTCCTTCGTGCTTTTTGTAATTAATAGACTTTTACAAAGAATTGCCTCATAGATATGCATTTTTCTTGCCTTCCTAGGTCCTCAGGAGGAAAACACTTCTGCATTAGAAGTCCTGAGGTTGCTTAGAGGGGAATAAGTAATTGGCATCTTAAAGGACAGGGTTAGAACAGAGAAGGGAGAGTCTACCTGGAGATCTGATTGCCCTAGGTTCCATCTTTGCTTTATGATTTGTTGGCTGGTCCAAGTGAGCCACATTTTTGACTCAAACCAGGTGTTTGTGAATTCTATACAAAGGAGAGCCAAACCTATACGGTTCTCATCTGGCTGGAGGCAGGGTTTCTTACAGAAGAAAAACTCAATATCTGACAAAGAATAGTATCCAAGACAAGTCTGAATATCATAGATGCTATGCTTTGTACTTGCATGCATATCTTCATGTGCAATTTGGTGTTTGAGCTCACTAGAAAACATCTGGTGAAGATGGCCGACCTACCTAGCATCTCTAGGGAAGGGAGCAACTGAAGAACAACTCATTTTCCAGGTGGATGAGAGGGATAGTGCACTGAAGGTTCAGTAGTGGGCAGAGGCAGCTTTTAATAAGGAAGATGGACAACTTTGGCAAGCTGAACAGAAGGATGCTCCAATGGGCAGAGAGCCCAGCCTGGCAGAAGGTACACATCCAAAGAGGCAACAGAAAGAATGAAAAAAGGCAGTTTTAGAAAATGGACTGTGATCAGACAGAACCTTATTTAAAATAGGAGTGGGAAGCAGGCATTATGACATATGTCAGTAATCTCCGCTATGAAGGAGGCAGAGATAGGAGGATCTTAGTCTGAGATTGGCCCCAGAAAAAAAAAAAAGACTCTATCTGAAAAACAAAGTAAAAATAGCAAAAGGAATGGGGCATGGCTGAAGTGGCAGAGTACTTGCCCAACAAGAGCAAGGTGGTGAATTTAAAACCAGGAACCATCAGTCCCTCCCCTCAAGGAAAAGAAAACAAGAGCATTGGAAAGCAAAATGGATAAAGTGGGTGTAGAAGAATTTTTTTAAAAAGTGTGCAAGTTCTGGGTAAAAGTGAGATGCAAAAACTCAGAAAACAGGACTTGTGCCTATAATCCTAGTTACTCAGGAGGCTGAGATGTGAGGATTGAAGAGCAGAGAAAACCAAGAAACTCTTCTTTTTTAACTGTATTTTTTTTGTCTTTTCTTTTTTGGTACTGGGGATCGAACCCAGGACGTTACGCTTGCTAGGCAAGCGCTTTGCCACTGAGCTACATCCCAGCCCCCAAGAAACTCTTATTTCCAATTAACTAGCAAAAAACTGGAACTGGAGGCATGGCTCATGTGGTAGAGTACCAGCTGTGAGTGAAAAGCCAATCAAGATCTTGATGTCCTGAGTTTAAGCCCTAGTACAGAGCTCACACACACACACACACACACACACACAGAATACAATTAACCCTGGACCCAATCCTATGCAGATTTGAAGTCTAGCCAGGCAAAGTTGGAAACTGCAGAGACATAGGCAAGAGGAAAATTCTCCTTTCTCTCCAGCATTTGGTCACAGCAAGATGGTGGGAGCCATGTATTGTCCAGTCTCTGGGAGCATACAACAAGATTCAGACCCTGGTCCACCGAGAGCCGGCTGGGAAAGCTGGCCTACCTGCTGAGGGAAGTCTGAGTCAGAGACATGGGGCCAAATAACTTGGACTCACATAGTAGATAGAAGCCAATGAATTACCCTCTGAATGGTGGGGAGGACAGGGCCTGGGGACCCTTGCATACTCTCTACTTCTCCCAAGCAGGAGGCACTTGAAGCCCCAGAGATTAGGACCTGCCTGGAGAAATCTCCTCCAGTATGCTCCTGCAGTTTTAGAAGCAATAACTGCCACCTAGCCCCAAACAGGCCTTTAGGTTGCTAGGCAAAACAACTCAAAGGAAACAGGAAGGCAGCTAGCAAACCTTTCCTGTTGGGAAGCAGGCCACCAAAGCCAGAGGGAAAAAAGCCAGTGGGCAGAGCACTGAGACCAGACTGTTGTAATACTTAGAGGACCAGAAACCTGTCCTTTGCTTAGCAAAAACTAATGCTTTTATTTTTTTCTCGTTTTTCTCTTTTTGTCCATTTTAAAACCAGATTGATTAGTTTAAATATATATATATATTTTATCTCATTTCTTATAAAATTTCTGTTTTCCCTTTGATATGCCCTATATATCCACTTAATATCTAATTTATTTTATTTTTTACTTTAAAAACAAAATTTGGAGGTGGGGTGGGGATGGGGGGGATGGGAAGGCGAAACAAAGGAGGAGGCAACAATGCTTGATAAGAAATGTACTCATTACCTTGCCCATGTAATTGTAACCCTTCTGTACAGTATTTTCACAATAAAAAAAATTCACACTAGCTGGGTATTAGTGGCTCACTCCTTTAGTCCTAAGTACTTAGCAGGCTGAGATCCAAGGATCACAGTTTGAAGCCAGCCTGGGCAGGAAAGTTCATGAGACTCTTATCTCCAATAAACTACTCAGAAAAAGCCAGAAAATGGTGCTGTGGTTCAAGTGGTAGAGCAATAGCTTTGAGCTGAAGAGTTGCGGGACAACACCCAGGCCCAGAGTTCAAGCCCCACAACCAAAAAAAAAAAAAATGCAGATCAAAACAACACTGAAGTTGTGCTCCAGCTGACTATTACCTATAATCCTAGCTACTCAGGAGGCTGATATCTGAGGATCATAGTTTGAATCCAGCCTGGGCAGAAAAATCCAGGAGATTCTGATCTCCATTAACC
>NW_012267234.1:419350-428594 GCF_000151885.1 Dipodomys ordii
CCTGTAATCCTAGCTACTCAGGAGACTGAGATCTGGTGATCTTGGTTCAAAGCCAGCCCAGACATGAAAGTCCGAGAGACTCTTATCTCCAATAACCACCAGAAAACCGGAAGTGGTGCTGTGGCTCAAGTGGTAGAGCACTAGCCTTGAGTTGAAGAGCTGAGGGACAGCACCCAGGCCCAGAGTTCAAGCTCCACGACTGGAATAAAAAAGTGATATGTAAATTTAATGCAAACTCCATCAAAATTCTAATGTTATTCCTCACAGGAATAGAAATAAAAGTCATATAGAAACACAAAAAGTCAGAATAGCCAGAGCAATCCTGAGCAAAACAAGACCAACGCTAGGCAAATCGTAACATCTGATTTCAAACTACATTACAGAGTCAAAGTAGCAAAAAGTCTCACTAAGTAGCCCAGGCTAGCCTAGCACTCATGACCCTCCCGCCTCAGTCTCTCAAATGCTGGGATTACATGTGTGTACTACAACGTTTAACCGGTCAGTAGTTTTAAATAAGTAATTGTTCTCCCCTATCTATCCCAGAAATAATCATGAATCCTCTGTCACTGCCCTTGTCTTCACAGAAATACTTGTCGAAGAGGTGCCCCAACTCTCCCTGCCATGCCCCTTCCCCTGACATAGCAATGCTTACTCTCAGGATTTATCACGTTCTTACCAAGCAGACCGTGTCAGTTTCCTGCTGTATGTGACTGCCGCATCCCGTCTTCCGGGGTTTGTGTAGGGGACAGGGGTCAAGGTCTTTCACGGAGATTCTCCTCAGGATACTCATTGTCATGTGATTTCCTGTCTGGACCATGCAACAGAGAGCCCAAGAATTATGAACAAGAAGCTTGTCTCTCGAGTCAACACAGCTGCCACTCATGTATCCAAATCGGAATCAGGTTCTAGCAAGTGTTCCTATGAAAGAAATCTCTTCCAGAGATATCGGAATCTAGATCTGAGTTTTCCCTGAAAATTACCTTTGCTTTGACCTTGATTGAGTCAACAGGCTGAGAACAATTCACCCTTTCTCCACATCTGGATTAGATCTCTTCCTTCCTTCCTTCCTTCTTTCCTTCCTTCCTTCCTTCCTTCCTCCTTCCCTCCCTCCCTCAGTCCCTCCCTCCTTCCTTCCTTCCTTTCTTTCTTTTCTTTTTCTTCCTTTCTTTCTTCTTTCCCTCTCTTCCTTCCTTCCTCCTCTTCCTCTTTCCCTGCTTCTTTATATTTTTCTCCTTATCTCTCTTCTTTCCTTCTTCTTTTCTCTCTTCCTTCCTTTTCTCTTCAACTTTCAAGAATGACAAGAAACACAGATAGCTTCCACTCCTCTGTCCACAGTAAGCTCTAGTCTGGAGAATAATGTCCCCTCCCTTCACCCCTACAATCCCCTCATATGGTCTGTCCTTTGTCTATGCACTTCTAGTATGAATATAGGCCTGAAGATAAAAGGCCCAGTGTACTACATATCAGAAAAGCCACGGAAAGGGAAAGCCCTGGGATTCCTGGCTATTGGATGAGGCTTCTAGCCCAAGTCTAGAACCTTAAGCAATCTGAATGATTATCTTCAGTGCCCCCAAAACAATTCATCCAACTCTCACCCCTACACACACACACACACACACACACACACACACACACACACACTGGCAGCACACACACTGGCAGCACACACACAGCCTCCTCTAGGAGAAGGATTGCATTAACTGCAGACGTGGGGTTCCATCCTGCCACCCAGCAGTTGTGCAAGCCTGGCGGCAAATGCAGTTTTCTACTCAGGAAGCAGATGGATTGGACCAGGTCATCAAAATGCATCGCCGAGTCTGTCCTCAACAAGGCTATGTTATGAATCATTGAGTGGTTATCAAAGTCTTCGTGGATGATGATGACATTGATGGGGTACTCTGTATGAGAAACCATTTTGGGATCCATGTTGGCTATACCAACCACAGCAATAACGTTCTTCCTAGAGACAGATGGACAGATAGACAGACACAGACAGACAGCAAAGGCATTTTGAGAACACAAGGTAACAAGAAGACTCCAGAAGACCCTGTTATCACATTCCTCATTGTTTCAACCCATATATTCATCCAACTCAGCTTCCCTGGGTAAATTGTTGCCTACCCTTTTGAACTTGAGCTTCAGGAAATTCTTTTTTTGGAATCCTTAGACTTGCATCCCCTGCTCCCAGCAAGAGAACTCCCAAGAGACCTTGGGGATTCTTCTATCTTAACACTGTTCATTTCACTACCCAAAGATAATCTGTTCACATGTTACCGTGGGTTAACTTTTCTATGAATATTTTGGGTTTTCTTTTTCTTTTTGATCGATGTTGGATTTTTTTGTTTGTTTTTTGATGGTGCAGGGCTTTTGGACTCAGAGCCCCTCACTTGTCAGACAGACTCTCTACCTTTTGAACCATGCCCTCAGTAGTTTTCTATGTAATTGTTTTGGAGACAAGGCCTTGCTTTTCTATAGAGGCCAGCCTGGAATATGATCCTGCTATTTATGCATAGCTTGAATGACAAATGCGTTCCATCATGCCCAACTATTGGTTGGGGGAGGGGGTTCTTACTTTTTGCCTGGGCCACCCTCAAACTGTTGTTCTCCTGATCTCTGCTTCTGTCCCCAGCAGAATAGTGTGTGTGTGTGTGCGCGCGCGCGCGTGTGTGTGTGTGTGTGTGTGTGTGTGTGTGTGTAGAGATGGAGATGAGATAGAGATAGAGATGATAGATATTAGATAGGTAGGTAGATAGATAGATAGATAGATAGATAGATAGATAGATAGATAGATAGATGCTGGGCACCAGTTGCTCATGCCCATAATCTTTATGAAGCTGATATCTGAATATAGTGGTTTGAAGCCAGCCTGGCTGAAACATATGCGAGACTTCCCAATTAATCAATTAATCTCCAAATAATTCATTCAATTCATTTCCAAGTAAGCAGAAACAGAGCAAGACTGGAGATATGAGGTCACAGTTTGAGGCCAGCTTTGGAATAAAGATAACAAGACTCAATAGGCACTTGGCTTACAGGCTTGTAATCTTAGCTACTTAAGAGGCTGAGATCTGAGGATCTGGGTTCAAAGTCAGCTAAGGCAGAAAAGTCCATGAGACTCTTATCTCCAATTAACCACTCAAAAACTGGAAGTGGTGCTGTGGCTCAAGATGGTAGAGTTTTGGCCTTGAGCAAAAGAGATCAGGGACAGCACCCAGGCCCTAAGTTCAAGCCCCACGACCAATACAAAAAAAGAAAAGGTAGCAAGATTCAATCTTAACCATGGATGAGAATAGGAATGGTGGATCACATCTGTATTTCAGGCATAATTAGGATTATAGTCCAAGGCCATCCCCAAGCAAAGCCAGGAGAACTCTAGCTCAAAAATAAGAAAAAAAGAAACCCTAAAAACTTAAAGCAAATAAGGGCTGGGGGTATGACTTGCCTAACAAGCACAAGGCCCTAAGTTCAAATCCCAGTACCACTAAAAAAAAAAAAAAGGATATAACTTACAAAAGGTTTTTCCTTACAAAAAACTTAAATCTACCACTTAATTCTACCACAGCAAACATTTAAAATGTTACAGAAAAATCAACACTGAGACATATCCTGGTAAGGTCCCAATTGGAAACAGATGGCACACTCAAATCAGTAGATTGGAGGAGTTCAATTTATTTTATAAGAACTTTTTTTTAAGGGGAGGGATTATTTATTCCAAAATTCATGGTTTCAGAGTCCATGCTTGCCTGGCCCTGTGTGCCTGGACAGCACGTGATGGTAGCCGGAGCATGTGGAGGAAAAGCTATTTCACCTTGTAGTGAGCAGAAGCAAGAAGGACCTAATAAGGGACTCATGAGCAATATTGTAGCAGGATGCAGAGGTCACAACAGGGTTCTGAGCCCGCCTCTGGGCTCCAGGGGAAAGGAGGAAGCCATTCTGCAGGACCTCTCCAGGGAATAAAGTCCTGGACTTTACTCTTTCTTCTCCTTTTGATCTAGGACTCCCATTGGCTAAAGCCAACCAGAACCAGAGAGAGCATTCATGTATCCCACACAGGTCAACCTGCAGGGACCTAGCAGGAGGGAAAGAGTAGAGAAGGAATCTGGACGGATCAATCCAACATGAAGGAGGAAGCCTTGGGCATGCAGACCAACAAAAATTAAATCATCCAGAGGTCAACCATGTAATGTATTGTCTAAGCCAGTGAACATATGCAAATGAGAGGGGGTGTTAGTGTCAGGAAGCTGGGAGAGACAACAGATGTTGAACAGGCTTTTCCTGGTACACGAGGCTATATGGTCACCCTACCCAAAGAAGGGAAACAAGAATAACATTGGGCTAGGGCTAGCGGCTCACGCCTGTAATCCTAACTACTCCGGAGGCTGAGATCTGAGGATTGCAGTTCAAAGCCAGCCTGGGCAGGAAAGTCTGCAATTCTTATGTCTAATTAACCACCAAAAATCCAGAAGTAGAGCTGTGGCTCAAGTGATAAAGCACTAAGCTTGATCAAAAAAAATTCAAATACAGTACCCAGGCCCCAAGTTCAAGCCCCAGGAGTAGCGTGTGTGCACGCACGCACACACACACACACACACACACACACACACACACACAATCAGACTGTCCCACAGTAAGATGAATACCAGAAGCCAAGAGGGGTGGGTGGAAGGCGGAGTGGAGTAGGAGTAGGGTGCAGTGACATCTAGAAAGTTCTCAGAAAGAAAGGAGGTATAAACTGCATGCTCATTCAGGTATAAGGTCAGCACATTTCTGAATATGTGCAAAGACCCATGAAATGTTTTTTGCAAAAACTACTTGAAGACAAACTTAGTCAAACTTAGAATCTAATGGAGCAAATCCAGCAAAAAGACTGTCAAGCAGTGTGAACCTCATTATAACACTAGCCTAAAATTAGAACAAAACCTGTAAATCTGTTATAGATTGGAGTAAAAATGAAAAATGGAAAAAAACCCCACAATAATCAAATAGTAGGAATGAAGTTGGAAAGTCAGAGGTAGATGTTAATAGACCAATTTCCTAATCTTTATAGAAATCTACACATACAAAAAGATGAACATATATAGCTAACATGAAGAATACATGTGAATATGTAAAGGAATCAGGATGAATGTTAAAAAATATATTAAATGCTTTAACAATTTTTTTATGAGTGTGCTGGTATTGGGGTATGAACTCAAAGCCTAGGTATTGTCCTTTAGCATTTTTGCCCAAGGCTGGTGCTTAACCACTTGAGTCATAGCTCCTCTTCTGGATTTTGTGGTGGTAAGTTGGATATAAGATTCTCAGGGACCTTTTTGACCTGGCTGGCTTTGAACCATCAACCTCTTGAATAGCTAGGATAATAGGTGTGAGCCACCAGCTCACACCTATTTGGTTGAATTTGGTTGATGAAAGAGAAGAGAAATGAGAAGATATGACTCCTGGTGGTGGCCATAGTGAGTCCAGAAAGGGCTAGCCAGGGAGAACAGAGGCTTTGGTGTCTTACATGAAATTACAGCTCTAAAATAAAAAGCAGAATGAAAATGGACACTTTCCAAATATGTCCTAATTCATCTGTCATCAGAAACAACTACAGCAAATGTCACTTTGTGAACAATAAATTCACAAAGCATTCCTAAAATACAAAAAAAGTCTCAGGAGACACATTCTGAACCTCAAGACAGAACAGAGGGACACCAGGGAAAGACCAAGAAAGGATCTTAATGAAGATCAGAACTTCATCATTAAGTCATCAATGTCAATACTAAATGAAGTTAAAGTTATAAAATTTACCTCTCTCAGTCTAGGACAGATCAAGTAGATTTCCTCCCCCAATCTTATGAATTAAACTATATAAATGCAAGAACACAGGGAGCGTTTCTGTTACCTAGGGGAAATACTGAATGGACCATATAGAATAGAGCACAAAAATCACCTCAACAAAGTCCTAGTTAGATCACCATAACTCAAAATTTATGTTAGAAAACTAACACACTCTAACACCTGGATATTTTAAAACTTTGCTTTTAACAAAACCCTTGAGTTAAAAGAAAATCAAAAGCTGGGAGCCAGTGGCTCATGCCTGTAATCCTAGCTACTCAGGAGGCTAAGACCTAAGGATCTTGGTTCAAAAAGCCAGCCCAGACAGGGAAGTCCATGAGACACTTGTCTCCAATTAACTGCCAGAAAACCAGAAGTGGAGCTGTGGCTCAAGTGGTAGATGCTTGCCTTGTAGCTAAAGAGCTGAGGGACAGTTCCCAGAGTTCAAGCCCCATGAGAGAAGCAGAGAAAAAGAAAGGAAGGTAGGAAGGAAGGAAGGAAGGAAGGAAGGAAGGAAAGAAAGAAAGAAAGAAAGAAAGAAAGAAAGAAAGAAAGAAAGAAAGAAAGAAAGAAAGAAAGAAAGAGAAAAAAGAAAGTCAAAGCCAAAACAGTAGCCTTGGATCCCCAAAGATAGGACAGGGGAAGATAAGTAGTGAGAGACAATGGATGGAGGAAATACTTCTTACTGTGTAATACACTCAGCCACCTGAGTAACTAGGATTGCAAGTGTGAGCCACCAGTGCTCAGCTGAAATTATTTTGTTTCATTTTATCTCCACAAAGTAAAATCGCTGAGTTCCTTTTTTTGTTTGTGTAACCTACAATGTCTGGGGTAGTGACATTAGTAAGGCCCAGGCAAGTGCCTTAAAGAGGTCCTACCACGATAAGTGATAAGGCAGCCAGAGATTAAGACTCAGTGCCTAGCAGACATGGTGGTACACTCCTGTAATCCCAAATACTTGGGAAATGGAGGCAGGAGGACCATACATTTGAGGTCAAAAGGGGTAAAGTTATCAAGACATTGTCGCAAGAACAATATATAAACAAAAGGCCAAGAGGAACAATTGTCTAGCCTGGGCAAGGTCCTAGGTTCAACCAAACATTAAAACAAGCAAACAAACAAAACCTCTATGGTTGTAGAAAAATCAGAACTCGGATGGAGCACTCCTGTAATACCAGCCGAGGAGAGCTGAGGCAAATGGCAACTTACAGCCCATCACCCTGGGCTGTGTAGGGAGACACTATCTGGAAAGAAGAAAGAAAAGGAAGGAATAAAAGAGGGAGAGAATAACAGAAGGAAGGAAGGAAGGAAGGAAGGAAGGAAGGAAGGGAGGGAGGAAGGAAGGGAGGAAGGAAGGGAGGGAGGAAGAAAGGGAGGGAGGGAGGGAGGGAGGGAGGGAGGGAAAGATAAAAAGAAATGTCTTTCATGTTCAGAGTATCTGTAGTCCTCAGAACTCAGGAGTCCTGGCAGCTGGCAATTTAGGACCCCAAGCCCAAGGTCAGAGCAAGAAGTGCCCCTCCCATGTCTCACCCCCTTCCATCCTTCTGTCCCTCTGACCTGTTATGTAAGGCAGATGCAGCGCTGAGGATCCAGAAGTTGCTGAGGATGCAGCCAAAGGCCAGGTGGGTGTACTGTGCGTCCTGCAAGGACACCACCCATGGGAACTCGGTGATGCTCACCAGGTTCTCCTCCGATTTGTCCACTAATGTGGCTTTCTGGATACCGCACTCTGTAGAGGAAAGAGGATACCTGGCGGCACCAGCCCTCACCAGCCCTTACCAGCCCTCACCCCTTGTCCCCTGCTCATCTCTGACTGTCACCCCAGCTTTTCTGAGAAGCCCAGTTCTACTGGACTCCCTTTTCCCAACTCTCCAACTGCCTATATTTGCCCCAGGGAAGACAGATGCTAACAGATAATGTCTCAAAGATCCCTGCCTCCAACCAGTACTGGGATCATAGATCAAACAGAATGTTAAGATGTTAGAAAAGGAAGGTCCTTGATACTTGTCTGGTTAGAAAGGAGCATATCATGAATGAGGGGGAAATGTGTGACTATTAAAAATAAAACATATTTGGGAAAGGAAAGGAGGAGGGAGAGAGGGAGAGAAGAAGGAAGGAAGGAAGGAAGAGAGGGAGGAAGGGAGGGAGGAAGGGAGGGAGGAAGGGAGGGAGGAAGGGAGGGAGTGAGTGAGGGAGGGAGTGAGGGAGGGAGTGAGGGAGGGAATAGGGAAGGAGGGAAACATGTCTCTCAAGTCCTAGATGTGGTAAGCTGACCCCACTTTCCAGGCACCATTCATTAGATGGCAACTCCACTAACAGTTTTGCTCTTCCAGCTGCTGAACCTGCTGCCCCAATCCTCCCTCCCAGTCAGTACACCTTGCTTTGATGAGTCCTTCATGGCCTTGTTAGACCGGGGTGGGGGGATTGGGGGGGGGGCTTTCCTGCTGAAGCAGACTGAGTGCAGAGGTTCTGAAACCTGACTGTACATTGCATCCAACAGAATTCCGGACACAGCCTTTGTGAAAGACCCCAGAGCAGATTCTGGGGTGTATTTAGGAAGGGCCTGGATGCATGGTCTCAAGTCACCTTGGCCCCTCAGTGTGCTGTGAAATCTTCGGTATGAGTCATTGCTCTTCTCTGGGTCCCAGTTTTCTGTTTGAAATATGGGGGTTATAATCGTGGATGTGCACACTTCTGGGAGGTGGAATTGTGGGAAAGGCCTGGCATACTAAACGTCTGTGAGGAAACACACTAGAACTCCCAGAGCAGAGCGGACTGCATGCTTAGCCTAAGTCCCAAACAGTGGCCTTAGATTAGGGATGCCACATTGTCACATGGGACATCCCTTCCCCCCCCTCCCCTGCCCAGCACACTGAGTGGATGGGACCAGTAATGGCTGCTTCTTCAGCCCATCATCCCTCCACACACAGCCTTGCCAGGCATTGGCCTGGGGGCTGGATTCAGGGATCATTTATCATCATGATGTGAATCACACAGACAGTGGGACAAAAGGGAACGTCCTGGGCACATGCAGGGAGGCTCTGCCCTGTGCAGTAAGCCTGGGAGGGCTCCCCCTGCTGTTGATATTTGGGGTCAGCACTAAAGACAACATGGTATAAGCCAGTCCTTTGTCATCTACAGCATTGTCTTGAGCAGACACATCATGTGATCAAACCTCTCCTTTCCAGGATCATTGGAGACTTTTCTAGAATAATGGCAAAGCTGATTGCTGGCAAAATGACACCTGTGAAGTTACCTGGTGATTTAGAAGTCATCAGGAATCAGTAGATTGATTCCTTGCTCCCTTCCTCACCCACCCCCACCTCAGGACATTGACTTATACTAGAAGCCTTAGCGGAGCTCTGTGTGTGTGTGTGTGTGTGTGTGTGTGTGTGTGTGTGTGTGTGTGTGTGTGTGTGTGTGTGTG
>NW_012267234.1:429809-472626 GCF_000151885.1 Dipodomys ordii
AGAAAACCGGAAGTGGCGCTGTAGCTCAAGTGGTAGAGCGCTCGCCTTGAGCTGAAGAGCTGAAGGACAGCGCCCAGGCCCAGAGTTCAAGCCCCACAGCCGACAAAAAAAGCTGGGCACCCGTGGTTCACACCTATAATCCTAGCTACTCAGGAGGTTCAAAGCCAGCCCAGCAGAAAAGTTCCCATGAGACTCTTATCCCCAATGAACCACTCAAAAGACAGAAGTGGTGCTGTGGCTCAAAGTGGTAGAGCATTAGCCTTGAGCAAAAGAGCTCAGGGACAGTGCCCAGGCCCTGAGTTCAAGCCCCACAACAAACAAAGAAAAAAAAGTCTGGATCATGGAAAACTAACCTGTCACATCCTCAGTGCTTGGATATGCAGTAAAGAGGCAGGAAGTTGCTGTCCTGCACACACTCTTAGCTAGCAATTAGCAAGGTGGCCAGAGGAGAGAAGGCAGCCCACGTTTTCCACTTGCTCCTCAATGCAGCCTAGAGAGCTGGCTCTCTATGAAGGGTTGTGTTCTGATTCATGGAATTCAACCCTTGCTTTAATTCTGTGGCCACAAAATGCTACTGGAAGAAAAGGCAGAGTTTGGGTGAACGGGCACCCCTAAGCTTTCTGTCTATGCTGTTATTCTACTCCTCCCCCAAAATCTGCTGGCTTAAGAAAAATACCAGAGAGTCTTTTTGATGGTAAACAGCAGTATTTCTACACCCCAACATTTAGCTCTGCTCATTTGCGTAGCTACAGCAATGAGGCAGAACCCTTCACAGACCCATTTTACAGATTCAGAAACAGAGACCTTGAGGGACTAGCCTAAGGTCCAACAGCTACCAAGTGGAAAGTTGGAATTGGAGCTCAGGAATCTCTGAATACAAAGCCCTTGGGTGCTTCACTGCAGACCAAACCACCAGGCCACCATCCTTGCCTGATACCATGAACAGTGACCTAAGTAGCCCATGAAGTCAGTGCTAAGTCACCATGCTCGCCTCATAGTATCCTTGAGTCTTTCTGAGAACGGATTCCACTGAGGGAGAAACAAACTCCCTCTGGCCTTCCACAGCAGAGCTCAACAGAGGAATTTCTCCGACTACCTTGGGAAAGAATGTTCCATTGTGGCATCGTGGTTGCCATGGTATCTCCAAGCAAATGTCTGCATATGGGGATGTGGATGGGCTGGGATGAAAAGCCCGTTGTTATTACCCAACCTTGGCAGTGCTACTCTGGAAGCCAGGCATTCCCTACGCCCAGCTGAGTGACACTCATAACGTTCACTTTGGTGAAGACTGTGATGTGTCTCTCCATCAGCATCTACCCTGGGTCTGCACAAGTGGGTTGCACCAGTCCCTGTCAGCATTGTATGCTTCTGGTGTGGTTTCTTTGAGGCTCAGATCAGTTTTCTGATTCCTCCACCTGCTGGCAGGGCTAAAATAAACTTACCAGGTCAGCTCTGCCAACCCAGGGCCAGCTAGAGATCTGTGCTCCAGCCACAGAGAGCAGCGAGTTGGGAAAGTGTTGATGACAGCATCATGGTGGCATGTCATTCTGCTGAGGCACAGAGGGCTGTGGGCTGCTGGTGGCACCCAGGAAACCCTTACTGGATGGGTAATGTTGGCCAAAGGAAGGCAAGATGGTGGGATGGGAAGGGGAGCCTGAGTCAGAAAGGATCTCCTACCCTTTAGGTCCTCCTTGATCCTGTGCAGGGGATGGCTTCCCTGAGAAAAAGAACAGGGACAGTTTTTAGCAATAGGAGAAGGGACGTGAATCCCACTCTGGAATCTGGTCCATGTTCAAAGTCTTGAGGAGACCTGGGCAGACAGAACTTTCCAAATAACAGCCCAGTGACCCAGAGTGGGGACATGGTAGGGACAGGGACAAGTCCTACTCAGATCCAACCACAAGGTAACTTGTCAGCCTCAGCCATATGTTGCCTGCCTGCCTGCCTGCCTTCCTTCCTTCCTTCCTTCCTTCCTTCCTTCCTTCCTTCCTTCCTTCCTTCCTTCCTAACTTCCTTTTTTTTTTTTGACAGTCCTAGGGCTTAAACTCAGGGCCTGAACTTCTTTTGCTCAAGGCTTGTACTCTACCACTTGAGTCACAGTTCCCCTTCCAGCTTTGTGGCTTTGAACCACAACCCTCAAATCTCAGCCTCCTGAGTAGCTAGGATTACAGGCATGAGCCACCAGCACCCAGTTCATATGCTGCCTTTCCAAGGGTCAGAAGTCAGAACAGCAGGAGCTGTTCTTCAACAATGAGGCGGGAGATGGAGGGGCCCAGAGGCTGAGGTGAACACTTGTAACCCTGACTCTCTCCAGATTCCTCTCTAACTCCCCTTCCCCCTGCAAAGGAACCTGGGGCAGACAGAGAATTTTCTGTCTCCTATTGGAATGAGCTGGCATCACATCCAGCAAAGAAGGCTCAGAATCGAGCCAAATTTAGAGAACCACTCTATGACAGGTCTTAAAATCTCTGAACCATGGACTTTATGTAAATTCTTAAAATATTGATCCTAGCTCTAAAAACACTGGTGGCATTCTTTAAGGTTATTAAGGACAGCAATAATAGTAGTTTTTATCTTTAAAAGGAAAGTCATAACCTCACCAAGGGCAGCAGGAGCCTCACCCAGGACAGTGATAGTATGAAACATACACATTTTCTGAGCCAGCCCTTCCATACCCCCCCTACTTTTTTGCCAGTCCTGGGGCTTGAACTCAGAGCCTGGACACTGTCTCTGAGCTTCTTTGTGCTCAAGGCAAGTGCTCTACCACTTAAGCCACAGTGCCACTTCAGCTTTTTCTGAGTAATGTATTAGAGATCAGAGTCTCCCGTACTTTCCTGCCTGGGCTGCTTTCAAACTGTGATCCTCAGGTCTCACCCTCCTGAGTAGCTAGGATTACAGGCATTAGCCACTGGCACTCAGCTATACCTTCCCATTTTTACCCTGTGTTTTCATTAAACTAGAAAACCTTCCCAGTTAAAGAACATTGGAAATCATAGTAAGTTTTGGAGGTTCAAACTGATCATTCTGGATATTCAGGTTGAGCATGGGCTTTGCACTAACAAAGATTTTATTCACAAGGAATTGTTTTCCTGCTGGGTGCTGATGGCTCACGCCTGTGATCCTAGTCACTCAGGAGGATGAGATTTGAGGATGGTGGTTTGAAGCCAGCCCTGAAAAGAAAAGTCCCCATGTGACTCTTATCTCTAATTAGCCACTCAAAAAACTGGAAGTAGAGCTGTGGATTAAAAAGGCTGAGTGCTAGCCTTGAGCAAAAGAGCTCAGGGACAGTGCCCAGACCCTGAGTTCAAGCCCCACAACTGACAACAACAACAAAAAAATTGCTTTCTCCAGGCACTTGGGAACTGTCAGTAAAAGTCAAAATCTGGGGTGAGGACTAAGCATTTCCCCTGCAAAGCTCTTCCATCCTAGAGAGAGAGGTGGGCAGGTTTCTAGGCCACTTGGTTGCTTTTCTGTCTGGAAAAAGATTTTCCCATGTTCTCTTGCAACACTGATTTTCAAGCATGCCAGTAATAGCTCTACTACATTTCAGAATCTCCTCACTTCTGAGGCAAGCAGAACAAAAAGGAATCTTTGTCTCCCAGGTCAAGGTATGCCATATTTTGTGAGCATGACTCCTGTTCATCACTAGTTTACTAAGTTGGGAAGCAAAATGTCTGCTAACCCTTTGCTATGGGTGCAACGTCATAAGGACTCGTCTGCAAAGGAATCCTGTACCCATACCCTCACTTAAAGTCTCCAGCACTGGTACAACGTGTATTATAGGAAACATGACTTTGAAGCATGGTTTTGCTTTTAGATATCTTCTCTTACTGCCCCCCACCCCCCTGCTACCCCAACAAAGAATTTATTGTAAGCCAGGTACTGAGGCTCACGCCTGTAGTCCTAGCTACTCAGATGATCAAGGTCTGAGGATCACGGTTTGAAGCCAGCCTGGGCAGGAAAGTCCATGAGACTCTTACCTCCAATTAACCATCAAAAAAGCCAAAAGGGGAGCTGTGGGCTCGAGTAGTAGAGCATCAGCCTTGAGGTAAAATGCTAAGGGACAGTGTCCAGGCCCTGAGTTCAAGCCACAGAACTGGCACACATACATACAAAAGAATTTATTATAAAACACTATAATGTTCTCATTCTAGAAAAAAAGAGCTATTTCTTACTAACTGAAAAAGACATGCAGTATTTATAACCAGGAATATGCTCTCATGGTTTTGTGACATCATCTTGCAGCCTGATTCGCCCATAGGTTTCCAGTGTGGCCCAGACCTCGCTCCTATAATACCAATTGTCTATCTCTCTGTGCTAGTTGCATACCATCTGAAGTTCATTTCCATAGCAGTTATAATATCAAACAGGGAACGTTCCTAATTTTCCCCCACTCGGGGTGTCTTGATTATATTTGCCTCCTTTTACTTTCACATAGTTTAGAAACAACTTGGAAAGTTCCACAAATCAATAACCCAAAACTGTGCTAAGACTTGAATTACAATTCCATTGCATCAACAGACCAATTTGTCAACAAATTAGTATCTTTATAACAGTGACTTCTTCATAAGCACAGTGTACCTTTCAATTAGGTCTCCTTCAAGACTGTTGTACCAAAATTTTGTGATTTTCTGCACAGATCTAATATACCGTGGTTTTTGTTTTTTGTTTTTTGTTTTTTGTCAGTGGTGGGGCTTGAACTCTGTGCTTGGGTGCTGCTGTTGTACTTTTCAGCTCAAGGTGAGCGCCCTACTACTTGAGCCACAGAGCCACTTCCAGTTTTCTAGTGGTTTATTGGAGGTAAGAGTCTCACAGACTTTTGTGCCCAGACTGGCTTTGAACCGTGATCCTCAGATTTCAGCCTCCTGAGTAGCTAGGATTGCAGGTGTGAGCCACCGGTGCCTGGCTCTCATATACCTTTTGATAGACAGGGTCTGGCTATTTTGCCCGGGCTAGCTTTGAATAACAATCCTCCTGCCTCAGCCTCCAAAGTAGCTGGGATTATAGACATAAGAGTCAGTGCTCAGCTAATCTTTTCATGTGATTCATTCCTAAGTATCTTGTATTTCTTGGTTGCAATTGAAGGTTATCTTGACTCTTACTATTATGCTTTTTAATTCTGTTTCAGTATATAATAATCTTAATGAATAATAAAATATTTTATTTCTAGTGCTGTATCTTTATGTTATTACAGGTTTTTTATGAAAAAACTAAATAATGAAAACATTGTTTCTTCCTTTTCAATTGTTACATCTTTCATTTCTTTTTCTTGTCTTATTGTTTTGGCAAGACAACGAAACCACATATAGTCAATAATAGAGGACATTCTTACTTTATTCTAGTCAAAAATGAGTATCCAACACTCCCAACTTTAAAATAATATATAATATAGGTTGATAACGTGATTTATGTTAGCAGGTTATGGTATTCCCCTTTTAATTCTAGGTTTTGTTTGCTTTAATAAAAATCTGAGATTTAATTTTTCAAATAACTTTTTTGGCCTCTACTGAGGTAATCATATGCTTGTTCTTTTATTAGTGTGAGTAATGAAACTTTAGACTTTCTTAAACTAAATTGCTGTTGAATTTCAAGAATTAATGTTCTATCATTTCACATACTATTACTTAATAAATCTCATGTAGGGTGACTGGCAAGTAGCTTGAATTAGCCTACCATTCCCTTCTGTGCTCTCCTCAGTTACTCTGGCCTGGTGGAATAATGAAAGTCTGTAGAACTCCTTGGAAAACTTTGGTATTTGTTTGTAAGGAGGTTTCTGATGGCCTATATTATAAGTTGAAGAGTGAGTTTCTTTTCTTTATTCTATTAGAAAATGTCATGTTTCCTACTTTTGCCATCAGTTCTTCATATTTTCCTGTAAGTTCTGGAACAGTAATCATCTAGTGTGTTTCAAACATTTTCTCTTCTTCGTGCTCTGTATTCTGTCCTTCGGGGACTCCATTGAGCTACGTGTTAGACTTTCTCATTTTATCTTTCATGTCTTTTATTGATTTTGTAGTCTTCCCCCACCCTTTTATCATTCTGTATTGTGTTTTAGGTGATTACTGTGATATACCTTCCAATTTAACCAATCTATTCATCTGTGTCTAGTTTTTTGTCTAGCTGTCCTTTGGAGGACTTTTTTTTTCAATTTTAACAAAGAAACATATCTTCCTTTTTTATTCTAAGACTGAGATGCAAATTCAGCAAATTCTGAAGTCCTTGCTCATTAGCCATTCCTCTACCATCTGAGCCACACCTCCAACCCCCAAGAAATTTTTTAAGATTATCCATTTTAAGTCTATTTGTTTCTGATTGTCTTTTCTGTGATTTTCATCTGTGTTATGACATCTTTCTCCTTTTCAACCACTTCACATGTGTTCTGTACTTGGCCTCTGCTTTGCATGAGAAGACTTCTCAGACTACTTGGTCCGTGGTGATGCTCAAGGTCAAGAAGCAATGACCTCCAGCTGGTCCTGCTGCCACCAACATGGAAACCCTGTACCAGGTCCTGTTCTTGGTGCTCGAATGTCCCAACCTGAAGCTGAAGAAGCTGCCCTGGGTGCACATGCGGTTGGCCATGATGGTGTATGCACTAGTGGTCATGTCTACTTCCTCATTACCGGAGGAATAATGTATGATCTTATTGTTGGACCTCCAAGTATTGGCTCTATGACTGATGAACATGGACACCAGAGGCCAGTAGCCTTCTTGGTCTACAGAGTAAATACATTATGGAAGGCCTCACATCCAGCTTCCTGTTTACAATGGGCACTTTAGGTTTTATAATCCTGGACCAATCCAATGCACCAAACTCAATAGATTTCTTCTGTTATTCATTGGATTTGTCTGTGTCCTGTTGAGCTTTTTCATGGCTCTAGTATTCATAAGAATGAAACTGCCAGGTTATCTGATGGGATAGAGGGTCTTTTGAGAGGAAATCAGTGAACTCTGGACTTACTCCTGTGAATGAAATTTGAAAGTTTGTACCAATCCTCTATGAAATGTGGAAAAGAACAAAGAACAGCAGGAAAATAAGCCTGAATGAAAAACTGGGAAGCCCATTAAAGCCCAGACTAGAATTTTTTGGTATCAGAGACAAGTTTATAGTGGTATTTTTTCATTGCTGACTATTCTGATATCCCAACCATGTCAAGTGGCATTTTCTTAGTTTTTCATTTCTTAAGGGAAAAAGTACTCCACTTCTCAAACTATAATATTGAATAAAGTGATGGGTTTTTTACAAAACAACAACAACCCTGAGTTTGCAACCATGCATCAGAAGCTGGACTAATAGCCTCCCACTAGAGCAGGCAGTCTCCTAGCTCCAATTCACATTTTTAGATTAGGGGTTTCTAGGGGCTGGGAAGGTGGCTCGGTGGTAGAGCACTTGCCTCGCATGCCTGAGGCCCTGGGTTCGATTCCTCAGCACCACATAAGCAAAAAGAAAAAAGCCAGAAGCTGCGCGGTGGCTCAAGTGGTAGAGTGCTAGCCTTGAGCTGAAGAGGGACAGAGCCCAGGGTCAGAGTTCAGGCCCCACGACTGAACCAAAAAAAAAAAAAGATTAGGGGTTTCTAGAGTTTGTTTTTCTTCACTCAAGTTTTTGGCTACTTGCTTGAACTCATCATACACTTGGATTCATTCATGTGTCTCAGTACAAATGAATCACACTTGAGTGCTAGCTATTTTTTGGGGGGGGGTCCGGTCATAGGGCCTGAACTCTGGGCCTGGGTGCTGTCCCTAAGCTCTTCAGCTCAAAGCTAGCACCCTATACCACTTGAGCCACAGCGCCACTTCCGGCTTTTTTCTTTTTGCTTATGTGGTGCTGAGGAATAGAACCCAGGGCCTCATGCATGCAAGGCAAGCGTTCTACCACTGAGCCACCTTCCCAGCCCCCTAGCTATTTTTTCTAAGTCACAGTATTTATGCTTTTATTTTTCATCAGTCTTTGTGTGTGTGTGTGTGTGTGTGTGTGTGTGTGTACACGTGTGCGAGCATGCACATGCACTGATACTGGGGTTTGAACTCAGTGCCTGAGTGCTGTCCCTTAGTTTTTTCACTTAAGGCTAGCACTCTACCACTTGAGCCACAGCTCCACTCCTTGTTTTTGGTGGTTAGTTGGAAATAAGAGTCTCATGTGAGCTTGGAATGTAACTTAGTGGTAGAGTTCTTGTCTAGCATGCGTGAAGCCCTGTTTCAATTTCTCAGTATCACATAAACAGAAAAAGCTGGAAGTGGTATTGTATGGCTCAAGTGGTAGAGTGCTAGCCTTTAGCAAAAGAAGCTCAGGGACAGTGCCCAGGCCTTGAGTTAAAGCCTGAGGACTGGGAAAGAAAGAAGGAAAGAAAGAAAGGGGGAGGGAGGGAGGGAGGGAGGGAGGAAGGAAGGAAGGAAGGAAGAGAAGAAAAGAAAAGAAAGAAAAAAAAGTCTTATGGTCTTTCTTGCTGAGGCTGGCTTCAAACTGTAATCCCCAGATTTCAGCCTCCTGAATAGCCAGGATTACAGAGGTGAGCCATGGTGCCTGGCAAAAAACTATTTCCTTCATACAGAATGATATATTTTTATGTATATTTAGTGACAACAAGCTGTGGTCTGGCTATGGGTTGAGCGTGTCCTCCTGGAACATACGCTGACAGTTTGGTCCTTCAGTATGGCCATGTTGGGAGCTGGCAGAACCCTTAGGGGTGGGGCATTGTCTTCAGAGAAGGGTTAATATAGTTCTTGTGGAACTTCAGCTCTTGAGAGAGGGGTTGACATAAAAGAGCAAGACTGGCTCTTGTGCTGTCTCTGGCTTCTTCTGGTCTCTATGTGATCTCTCTCATGACACACCCATGATGACATGGGTGTGATGAGCTTGCACATGCTGTGGGGCCTCACCCTCTGAACTGGTGAGCCAAATACAATGCGCCTGTCAAGTTTCCCAGCCCAGATGTTTTGCTTTGTCAGTAGAAAAGATATTCATATACAACATTAAAAAAAATAATAGCATGCTGAGGTACCCACGGGCCTGTCTCTGTGGAACACTGAGACAGAAGGTAAACATTGTTAGAGCACTGTTAAACATTGTTAAACCACCATTACTGGCAAGCCTTTAAGTACACTTCTAGAACATTATATTTTTCCTTTAAATGTGTTGAGATGATGGGGGTTGGGAAGGCTTAATTCTCCAACTGACGTCTGTTATACCCTCTTCCAGGGTCTCAGCGTGAGCAAAGGTGGTAGGACTGTTCTCATGACAATACCCAAAATACGGCTTGCAGTGTTCCAGAAATAGGAGTTCAAAGACTTGAGAGCCCAAAACAAAACCGACCATCACAACTGCCACTTTCACAAGGGAGCTGGGGAAGGTCAGAGGGACCCATTAGTAGACCTACAATTGGTCCAAACTCAATCCTTCATTTGTATAACAGTGTATCATAACTGGTGGAAACAGGAGGGGACTGCTGTGATTGGTGCAGACACCTTTGTACCTCCCTCCTCTTCTGGCTCTATAATAGGCAGGCTGATCGATTCACTTGGGGAGCAGTTGGGAGTCATTCTCCTTGCTGCTCTTCTGGACTTATAACATCAGGTCCAGGAAAGTTTTTCAAGTTGTCTTGCCTACCTTTGCGAAGTGTTAACATGAAGAAACAGCAGCAGATGTGGTGGCGGTAGAGCAGAAGCCACCCAGGCATCAGGGTGGCAGTAAGGCCAGAAAGCTGTGAGGTCTCCGAGAAAACTGACTTGGGGGAGAGGGGGAGGATGGGAAGAGGATTGGCAGGCCCTTCCCACTACCTAGGGCCCAGAGCCCCAAGAGCCATCTTACCTGTCAAAGACCCCAGGGCTGACTGCCACTACCCACTGCTGTTCTCTCTACCACCTGCAAGGGCCTGGAATAACTAGCGTTGCTTCTCATCTACCCACAAGTGCTAACTGGGTAGAGCAAAAGAACCCAGCCAGCTGGTTGGTGCCATGCCAAGCCCGGTCTATGAAGGAGATGAGAGCATCACCATGGTATCCACCTGAAGCCTCTTGCTTCTCGGTATCATGAAAACTCCATGGTATTTTTCTTCTGGGCAAATATACAAACATTCTTGATTGCTATGGAGTTTGAGCAAAATGATACTGTTTGAAGCACAAGCAAATTCCCTGGCATCAGCAGTCCAGTGTAAATGTTTTACCTATCCATATTGATAGACAATCAGCTCAAGTCTCCAACCTAGGGCCACTCCACACCAAGACAGGTCAGGTAGGACAGCTTTTGAGTTCCAAGGTGACAGGAACACCTCTTAGGCACGTGACCACATTGTCATGATCACAAATTGGAATAAATTGGGGATGACCCACTGATAGGCATTAATAGTTCCATTAATAGGGCATCAGTTATATAAACGATAGTACTTAATATAAAATACCCTACAGTGGCTAATGACAATTATAGAAATATATATTATATATATAGAGAGAGAGCAAAACAATGTGTGTGTGTGTGTGTGTGTGTGTGTGTGTGTGTGTATGTCTGTGTTAAAGACCAATGACAAGGCTAGAGAAAAAGCCTATGTGTATGTGCTGGTACTGGGGTTTGGCTTTTTTCACTCCAGGCTGGTATTCTACCACTTGGGCCACACTTCTGCTTCTAGCTCTTTGCTAGTTAATTAGAGATAAGAATGTTTCTTTTTCTTTTTTTTTTCCTGCCAAGGCTTAGCTTCAAACTACAGTCTTCCAAATGTAAGCCTCTTGATTAGCTTAGGATTACAGATGTGAACCACCAGCACCCAGCTAGCATATTGTCTTAATGTTCAACAACATTGTGGCATGTGACAAAGATACATTGCTTTTTAAAGTTAAATAGCACACCACTTTACAAAAATACATATACAGGGCTGGGAAGGTGGCTCAGTGGTAGAGTGCTTGCCTTGCATGCATGAGGCCCTGGGTTCCATTCCTCAGCACCACATAAGCAGGGAAAAAAAGCTGGAAGTGGTGCTGTGGCTCAAGTGGTAAAGCTCTAGCCTTGAGCTTTAGAGCTTAGGGACAGCGCCCAGGCCCAGAGTTCAGGCCCCCACGACCAACAACAACTACACACACACACACACACACACATTTGGGATATACCTTTGGGCCTTTTCCACCTTCTGAGTTGTGGCAAATATTGCTATAAGCCTTGGTGCACAATTATCTGTCCAGATTCCTCATTTCAATTATTTTGCACATCCACCCACTTACAATTCCTGTTTAAATGCTTTGATGGAAGAATGAGTTAGAACCTCGTTCACAGGCTCTGTGTGAGCAAAGCCTCAGACAACCTCGCTCAGTCTCTGTAAAAGCCCCTTCAAAGTTTCTCTCTTCCTTTTGCTACATGAACCCTGTGGTGAACATATCTCCACCTGAGCTGCTGTTATGTTTGCCCACCCTTGGCCATCTCCAGACAGAAATGGTTTTTTTTATCAAACTGTTCCACTCAGTCCTCAAGTTCATGTCCAAGGCCACCTTTTTCATGAAGCTTTCTCCTGGCTCAGTTGGGAGTCATGGCTCCTATCTGAGCTCTGAAGTCCTTGTATCTCCCAAGCGCTGAGTTTGTCCAGACCCACCTTTTCTCTTCTTCTGCTTCCAAACAAGCTGCTGGCAGCCATTTCATCTTCCGCCGGCTTCACACACGGCAATACTCCACGGTAAGCCTCCTGCCCCCAGAAAGCTCCGCTTGTGGGAAAGTTTGTTTTGCTTCTGTTTGTGTCCTTTTCCTTACATCTAATAAATAGAATTTGAAGTTATTGGACAGCTTCTGTCCCTAAATCACCCTCTTGCCACAGCTGCAATGGTTTCAAGGCTACCCTGTAGCTTTTGGAGGAACTTGCCCTGGCTGTCAATCCGCTTGCCATTACATTTCTCCTGGCAATGAGCATACCTCTGGAAGATGTGGAAAACATTCCGTGGGGGCCCCTCTCGATCTCCCACATTAGAATCCAACCTAGGAACAATCTCTACTGCTCCCTCCAGCTGTTGACCTTCAAGACACTTCTGCAGCCAACACATAGAATGGGGTGCAATTCACAAGTGCACCTCTAGAGGGCCATGTACTGTAGAGAAAAGCAAGCTGCGAAACAAAGCGTGCTCCATCCTGGTTGGTAAAAGTATGTATTATAAAAAGACCGTCTGACCAGTTACATCCGCACCTCTGAGGAATGGGTTACTGTGCGGGGGTGGTCTGGAGAGATAGAGCTTTTTCTTGGGGCTGTATTTCATGGGGGGGGGCTTTTTCTTTAATAAGCTAGTGTTCTTTTTTATCTTGGTGAGGGACATTGGTGATGGCACCGTCCTGCAGCCGCCCTGCAGTATTCACAGCAGCTCAAAGAACATTCTACTAGAAACAACTAGCAATTGAGCTGATCGTGTTCCAAAACATACATGATGCCTTTAACATTCATCAGCCAACAAGCCCTTACTGATAAAGAGCAAGAATGAGTTGCATTGGGGAGGGGGTGGGGAACAAAACGTGATATCTAAACGGATCAGCTGAGGAAGGACAGACATCACGTGTCCCTCCTCTGTCCCTCACTACAGAACAAAGCAATGTAGGAGACCAAGGACCCATCTGTCAGTCTAGCTGCTAAGATTTTTCTGTCTCCCTGCAGAAATAGACATCACGGGGACCCACATGGCCCTACTGAGACAGGCGGAGGGACAGAAAGGTCCAGCAGCAACACTTCCACAGGCAATAGGGGAAGGCAAAGAGAGACCCGAGGTAGCCGGCCCTCAGCCTGCTGCTTGAGCTCCAGCCTTCTCAGCTGCTCTCCCACCTCTGCCCATTCTATGCCAACCTGGGAGAGTCCTGTATCTTCCAGCCACCTTTCTCCCTGCTGCTTCTGGGCATTTGACCTGTGCAGCTGCAGGCAGGAAGCCCTCAGCACCTTGGCACAAAGTTTGCTGCCATCCAGTCCCTGCCAGCCTGTCTAGCATCTCAGTCCTTCTTTGCCTCAGTCACCCATCCTGCAATGGATTTAGCAAGCCTGAGGGGTGATAGTGTTATTATTGTTGCTACTTTGCAAAGGAGGCTCAGAAAGGAGAAGAGTCAAGCACTGAACCCAGGTCTCTGTCACTCCAAGTCTTCCAGTCTGTGTGCTGATCCACTGAACTGCCAGTAGAACTTCTGTGTAGCTGCTGGTCTGTGCTAAACCAGGAGGGTCCTGAAGGGAGGGAGGGAGGAAGGGAGGGAGAAGGGGAGGGCTGCGTGTCTGTTTGCCTTTACATTCTCAAGGTCAAACTCAAGACATTGCACAAAAGTACAAGGCAGGAACAGAGGAAAGGAATGGGCAGAGGGAGAGCAAGAAGATAGTCTTTGGGGGGGGGCTTAGAGAACACTTAGCCAGGCACTAGCATCCACAAACATTCGTGTTTTCTTTCATTCAGCACATGTTTATTGAGCAACTGCCATATGCTGACCCATCTCTAGATGTATGAACCAAATAATATCTTTGCCAGGGCAGCTTGCTTTTTTAATTTTGAAGACAAATTAAACACACACACACACACACACACACATAGACTAAGCATGATGATGCACACTATTTTTTTTTTTTTTGCCGTTCTTGGGGCTTGAACTCTGGGCCTGGGCACTGTCCCTCAGCTCTTCAGATAAAGGCTAGTGCTCTTCCACTTGAGCCACAGCGCCACTTCTGGCTTTTTTTTCTTTTTGCTTAGGTGGTGCTGAGGAATCGAACCCAGGGCCTCATGCACGCAAGGCAAGCTCTCTACCACTGAGCTACCTTCCCAGCCCGATGATGCACACTTGTAATGTAGCTAAACCAGAAGTCAAAGGCTAGGACTGTAGCTCAGTGGGGAAGTGTTTGCCTAGCATGTGCAATGCCAAAGGTTCAATTCCTAGCACTACAAATAATCAAACCATACCCAAACAGAGAACCCACATGCAGCTACAGTGCAATGTCCAGGATATTTGTTTGGAGAAAGCACCCCTTTAATAAATTGGATGACATGGGGAGGCTGGGTGGGAGGGGACCTGAGGCTGGCTTTACCATGCTCCTTTTATGTATTTATAGACAAGAAAATAATGATAATAGTTCAGCCCTCTCAAGTCCTTAAAACATCTCTCTTGGGCACACTGAACTACATCCAGAGGCTGTTGAGCATGTAACAGCTTTGGGGTACAGCTGAATTTTTGACCCCCTGCCTCCTTCAGCCAGGGCAAATGGTCTCCACTGTGGGGTTGGTAGCACCCCAGAAGTAATATCAAACTCCAGAGCCATTCCACAGGCCACTCTGGCTCGTGTAAACATCCAGTGTGTCCAAGTGAGGAAACACTGGAGCAGCTTCAGCATTTAAAAGTCCAAAGATTCAAGAATATAGCAAGTAAGCAAGCATTAAGGCTTGTCATGTGAGTTGTCTGGAGTCTTCACATGGTCTTGGGTTTTAAAAAAAAAACACTCCAGGTACCACCAGACCAACGTGAGTCTGGCCTGATTATGACTTTCTAATTCCCCAAGTGGCCTCCACCTTCCGAGGCTGGGCTGGGCTGGTGCTGGCATAGGAAACATTAGCAATGAAGAAACTGCAAGGGGGACTGTATGTCCTGTACCAAAGAAGCCCTTCAAATGGTATTTCCAATTCCTGCTTTGTACATGCACAAAGCACCATGAGATGAATGTCACACTCATTCACTCATCCATCCATTCACACACTTTATCATTCATATCATTCATTCATTCATCCTGTCATTTGTTCAGGCTGCTACAAGCAAAGCCATTCGAGTTTAGTGCAATGATCATTGCAGCCAGTAGGTGGTGATCTTGCCTGCAACATGCCACACTCAAACCTCCAAAGGGCAGTGGAGAATGACCAGAAAATTAAGGTAAAAGGTTACAGCCCTGATGATTCTTGTTGCCAGAGAAGCTGCTGTTTGTAAACAAAGAAACATGCTCAAAAGCAAACAAGCTTCCTCTAATTTGTGATCACTGGTTTTTTTAGGGGAAACTGCTTGGGGGTGGAGTGGGGGGAAGACATGCTTTTGTTAAAAGTGCTGAAAATGTCAACACTTTAGTTACAACGCAGGTGTTTTTCTCTCTTCATTGGTGTCTCCTGGCTCATTCATGGGCCAGTGAGATGGCATGTCTCTGCCCTGTGTCTCAGCACAAAGCAGATTGCCTGGTAAAAAAAAAAAGTATTCATGGGCTGTTATCCTGTGATGCTTAGAATATTATTTCTGCTGGACACCTAGGGTTTGCAGCATCTTTGAGATCAGAGGAACTCCAAAATCTAAGTGGAACCCCTGTCAGCCCCAGCCTCTGTTTTTGCATTGCTGCTCAACAGTAAGATTTCACTTGATGGAAATTCTCTACTAGTATAAAAACTAACGCACTCTCCACAAATTATAATCACCTGGGGGTGCCAAATAGCACAGAGAGGCAGCTGGGATAGATTCCAAGTCCCCACCAGAGAAATAAGGGAAGATAGCCGGGCGCTGGTGGCTCACGCCTGTAATCCTAGCTACTCAGGAGGCTGAGATCTGAGGACCACGGTTCAAAGCCAGCCCAGGCAGGAGAGACCGTGAGACTCCTATCTCCAATAAACCACCAGAAAACCAGAAGTGGTGCTGTAGCTCAAGTGGTAGAGCACTCGTCTTGAGCTGAAGAGCTGAGGGACAGCGCCCAGGCCCAGAGTTCAAGCCCCACGACCGACAAAAAAAAAAAGAAAGAAGGGAAGATAAAGCCTTGTTGTGATTAACTTGAATGTGTTCTCAAGTCAGTATTCGTGAGTCTGGATTCTAAGTGGAAAGTTCAACAGATTGAAACGTCAGAGTAGAAAACTGTAATCACACAGTTTTGAAAGAGGACTGACACATGTCTCTTTGAGTTTTCCAGGCTTTTTCTGTTTGAGAAGGTGGAAATTAATGTCATCAGTCAAGTTCAGGTGTTTTAGACTGTGTATTCTGGCCGGGTAGTGGGTAATGAAAGGTCAGTGCTTAGAGTCCAACCCTGGGTTTCTGGAAGCAGGGTTAGTGACTTGCCTATGTCGTCGCCCTCGGTAGCCACATTGGGACTAAGAGGGGCAGGTGCGATGTGCAGTTAGTTTTCCCACAGCATCTTTACTGAAGCAGAGGGCCCAGTGGGACAGGGCATGTAGGCAGTGGCCTTGAACTTGTTCTGATGGGCCACAGGGTATTTTGAGAACATCCTGGGTTTTTTAACCTCATGGACATAATCCAATTGATGAGACCCTTTTAATATTGTAGTCTGTTCCAGTTGGTAAATATACTGTTTAGGTTAGACATCATTTCAATTTTGGAAGTTCCTTGGCTGTATCTTCTCCCCCCCCGCCATACACACACCCAGCACTGGGGCTTGAATTTAGGGCCTCCTGTTCTGTGGCTTTCATGCTCAGGTCTGGTGCTTTACCACTTGAGCCTGAGCCACACCCCCAGTCTGACATTTTGCTGGATAGAGTCTCATGGGTTTTTCTGCCACCAGTCCAGCCACTATCTCAGTGTTTGAATAAACGTCTGTTTTTTTTTTCAGGCTCAGTTCTATGTCTCATTCCCCACGACACCTCCCCCCACTAATCAGGGGGGACACCACTGTCTTCCTCCTATTGCAGAGAATCCTTGTCTTTCAAAATCAGTGTCCTTGTAGTCTAGGGTGCCCCCAAATGCATCAGAGGGGCAGAAGTTGGGGGGGGTCAGCACACAGGGCGCTGAGATCAGCACTAGAGTGGGAACGCAGAGGGGAACTCCATACTCAGCCCAGTACTAAACCTCCTGCGAGCGGGAGGCGCCTGGATCTGAACTCTCAGCCCCACCCACAGCAAATCGCAGGCAGGCCGCAGGGAGGCAGTTCTGGAAACAGCGCAATCCGCCAGCCACGGGCTCAGGCTCGGACTGCCTGTCTGTGGTAAGGGGAGCTCCTCAGTGCTGAGGCCCACTCTTCAGGACAGAGGGAAGGCCCACCGGCCATGCCCCCCTCCACAGCCTGAGCTCCCTGCTGCTTCAACCTCTCAGTGGTCCAACCTCTCAGTGGTCTACACGCAACCCTCTCCCTAGGCACAACCGCCTCTCATGGCTGGCTCCCACCCAGACACTGAGAGAGGGTGCCCCCAGGTCCCACAACTTATGATGGGTCCTTGTTCAGAGTAACTCAGTCTCAAACAATAGGCCTCTTCTCAAGATACCATCTGATGTATGTATCTAGGATATGGCAAGTGACAATATGTCCTCCTGCTCCAATGCTCCCTGCCACACCAGATCCCACCCCCCACCCCCAAACTGGCTTTAAAACTTGTGACAACTCTGGCTTTAGCCAGCTGCTATGACTACCAGTTTCTTTTTTGGAGGTCCAGTCATGGGGCCTGGGCGCTGTCTCTCAGCTCTTCAGCTCAAGGCTAGCTCTCTACCACTTGAGCCACAGCGCCACTTCCGGCTTTCTTCTCTTTTTTGCTTATGTGGTGCTGAGGAATCGAACCCAGGGCTTCAGGCATGCAAGGCAAGCGCTCTACCACTGAGCCACCTTCCCAGCCCATGACTACCAGTTTCTTACCACCAGGGCTAGCCTGGCTTGCCTTATGGCTGTGGCTTCTCCCTCCTCACCAGCTCTCCACCCTGGGAGCTGGGGTTGTTGGAGCTTCAGGCTATTTCCTGCTTTTCTCTCACAACCTCTCTCTATGTCTCCATTTTTCAGGTGACCTGTCACGCTTTCATAGTTGCTGATGTTCCTCTTCTCCGTCTGTCTTTGGAATATCATTTGTTCTTTGTGCCCTTGACTCTTCTCATTCGTGGAGTTGCATAGAGGAAATTTCTAGTCTGCCATCTGGCCTCAAAAGTCTGGAAATTCCGTCTATAAGGGTTGTGAGTTCATTTTCATTTGTTTATGGTATGGGGTCTAGAACCATGCCCTCTTGGCACTTTCTGCCTTTATTATTTTCTGGTAGGATCTTATATTCCAGGCAGGTCTAGACCAAGATCCATAGAGTTATCTATGTCTATGATTATTAATTTTTTTTGTTTTGTCTTGTTTTGTTTTGTTTTGGCTGGTCGTGGGGCCTGAACTCTGGGCCTGGGCACTGTCCCTCAGCTCTTCAGCTCAAGGCGAGCACTCTACCACTTCAGCCACAGTGCCATTTCCAGCTTTTTCTGCTTATGTGGTGCTGAGGAATCGAACCCAGGGCCTCATGCATGCTAGACAAGTGCTCTACCACTGAGCCACCTTCTCAGCCCCGATTATTAATTTTTTTAAAGACAGGGTTTTGTGATGTAGACCAGACTCACCTCAAAGTAAGTCTTCCTACCTCACTCTCCCAAGTTGGGGGATTCCAAGAGTGCACCACAATGCCTGGCCTCAGTCTCCAAATGATTTAAAGCAGTTTCTCTTATGATTTCCCCAAATTTGAAAGCAGTACTTTTCTATTCTTCTTTGTGGGCTTGTGTGCAAATGTCAAGTGCATGTGAACACAAACACTTAAAATAGAGACGCATTCTCAAATCATCAAAAGGGCTAGAAATACATTTTAATTATATACTGATTCAGAACTTTGAAACTTTGAAAAATCATGAGTCAAATAAAATGCAACTTGACCTTTTTCAAGTTTTCCTGGCATGTAGAGATTGCAATATAATTTATATACATTACACCCGGAAATTCATAGTAGAGTTCTGAGACTATCACAATGATAATAACAAATGTTTCAGAGTTGGAATGTAAGAGATTGGAGAGGAAATTTTAGAGAGAAAACAAAATTGTCGCCTTATGTTGCAACTTATAAACAAAACAAGTCATGACGGATTTCCCACCCATAGGTGGCAATCTCTGTATAACCAGCACCATCTTTACCTAAAGGAGATTATTGGAAGTAATCCTCATGCAAACCCTTCTAAAATTTCTCATTGTGGAATGTTGTACACAAGGTAGAAAGACTCTGGTAAGGAATCACTGGTGTTGCCACCAGCCACATCCAGAGTTGGGTCACAATCTTGTCAACCCCAGTTCCCCTCCGTCCCTCTGATTATTTTGAAACAAATCCCAGATTACTACAAAATTTAAATGGAAAGTATGATGTTACTACTGGAATCTTAAAAATATATATAAATGAAGGGGAACTTGGGAAGAAGTAAAGGAATAGGTGACATTATCCACAAAAATAAATGTATTCCTGATCTGCCTTATGAAGTGGTACAACACTTTAATAATAATAAAATTAAATTTAGAAAAAAAATAAATAAGAAACATAAAGTTAGGTGGCTGTGGCTCACATCTGTAATCATAGCTATTCAGGTGGCTGAGAGCTAAGGATTGAGGTTCCAAGCTAACCTGGGCAGGAAAGTTAATGAGACTCTTATCTCCAGTTAATTAGCAAAAAGCTGGAAGTAGAGCTGTGGGTCAAGTGGTAGAGAGCCAGCCTTGAGCAAGAGACAACACTAAGGCCCTGAGTTCAAATCCTAGTACCAGCACAAAGGAAGGAAGGAAAGGAAGGGAAGGAGGGAGGAAAGGAAAATGGGAGGAAGCAAGGGGCTAAGGGAAGGAATTGAAAAGCATTGAAAGCCACATCATCATAGATCACATAACATCAGAAGATTTTAGTAGGCTGTGCACAGGTAAAATACAAGTGGTTGTTTTAATTTTTAAAGTGATTGCTACATTGCATCCACAATCATTACATGACATGCACATCTGTCCCTGGAGTTAAAAGAATTAAGATCAAGTTGGAAGTTTTTGCAGCATGAGGGAGTAAACGTCAAAAGGGGAATGGAAAATTACCGACTTGGTGAACAAAGCAGAGACAGCTGCTGGCTCTAAAATTAGGAACAGAGACAAGAAATTTTCAGAGCGCCACCAAACAAATCACAAAGGCTCAGTTCACCCAGCACCTTTCAGAGCCACATTCACCCCTACACGAGACAAAGCCAGCTACTGTCAGGCCATCAGCTGGCAGCTGTTCATTTTCCCAGACTTGCAGGCCTTGAGACCAGAGCTGTGGTTCTCTAGAGGGCTGCCCTTGAACAACAGCTCACGTGAGAGCCAAGGGCACTGATGTGCAATTCTTTAAAGATGTATGTTCATGGACAATTCAGAAGTGCAGTATGTTTTACCTAGATCTTATTACCGTCTGAGAAATTCTAGCATCCTGATGACACAGAAAAGGTTGGATACTTTAGGTGGTTGGGTAATAGGTGCCTTTTTACCTATCTTAGCCAGCTACTAAAAAAAGAAGAAGGACAAGGAGGAGGAGAAGGGGAAGGAGGAGGAGGAGGAGGAGGAGGAGGGGGAGGAGGAGAAGAAGAAGAAGAAAGAAAGAAAGAAAGAAAGAAAGAAAGAAAGAAAGAAAGAAAGAAAGAAAGAAAGAAAGAAAGAAAGAAAGAAAGAAAAGAAAAGAAAAGAAAAGAAAAGAAATACCACACTATGATGTGTTTTAGGCAACTTTTTTTTGGTCGGTCATGGGACTTGAACTCTGGGCCTGGGAGCTCACCCTCAGCTCTTCAGCTCAAGGCAAGCACTGTACAACTTGAGCCACAGCACCATCTCCAGTTTTCTGGTGGCTTATTGGAGATAAGAGTTTCACAGACTTTGGCAGGGGCAGGGGGAGGGGGGAATGTAGTTGTGGAGATGGGAGGGAAAAACAGGGATGGTAGGGGAAAAACAAAGGAGGAGGCAACAATGCTTGATAAGAAATGTACTTATTACCTTGCTCATGTGACTGTAACCCCTCTGTACAGCATTTTCACAATAAAAAACTTATATATAAAAATAAATATGTTGCTAGAATTTAGACAAAAAAGTTTCACAGACTTTCCTAGCAGGGCTGGCTTTGAACCAGGATCCTCAGATCTCAGCCTCCTGAGTAGCTAGGATTATAGGCATGAGCCACTGATACCCAGCTACTTAGGCAACTTTAAGACCCCCAAGACTTAGTTTCTAGTATGTTCTCTGCCCCATATCCAGCTCCCTCTGGGGAAGCTGGGGGGGGGTCATTCCTGTTTCTTTAAGCCACTGGAAGCTCGGTGTTGTGAAATAGGAAATCAAGAATCCCACTGAGAAGACACTTAGTGACTGAGGACATGGTGCTAAGTATCACAAAGCATTCCACTCAAATTTAAGGATTCATTTTGTCACAGATTGGCCCATAGAGTCCGGGGGCTAGTCTTGTTTAGTGCTAAGTCAGAACTCTTCAGTAATATGTAAAAGCCCCATTTTACTTCTTCTTCTAGAAAATCAGAGACACAGTAATGGGGTTATATTCTGATGAGCCATTATTAATAGAAACAATCACAGGTCAACAATCCATCGATTACACTGACCCTACCAAACCCAATGCTGAGTTTAGCAGTGCAGGAAGCTTGCCCTAGCATATGGGATGACTAGGGTGAAACTCACAGCATCACGGGTCATGTTGCCTATCAGAAGCCCAAGAAAACATTCAAATTCAAAACTTTGTATGTGGTTTCTACTGAATGTGAATCCATTTGGCACCATTGTAAAATAAAAAGACACGCATCAGCTGGGTGCTAGTAGCTCGCTCCTGTAATCCCAGCTACTCAGGAAGCTGAGATGTGAGGATTGTGGTTCAAAGACAGCCCAAGCAAGAAAGTCCTGTGGGACTCTCGATTAACCACCAAAAAACTGGAAGTGGTGCTGTGGCTCAAGTGATAGAACACTAGCCTTCAGAGAAGAGCTCAGAGAGAGTGCCCAGGCCCCAAGTTCAAGCCTCACAACTGACCAAAAAAAAAAACAAACACAAAAACATGCATCAGTCAGATGTGGTGATGTATACCTATAATCTTGGCACTTGAGGCTGAGATAGGAAGACTGAAAGTTCAAGTCCTGCCTGGGCTTCATAGAAAAACCTTGTCTTAAGTGAAAATTGTGCCAGGTACTGGTGGCTCATACCTGTAATCCTAGCTACTCAGGAGGCTGAGATATGAGGATTGCAGTTCAAAGCCAGCCGGGGCAGGAAAGTCTGTGAGACTCATCTCCAATATACTACCAACCCCCATGCCCCATCCCCACCAGCTGTAAAACCTGGAAGTATAGCTGTAGCTCAAATGGTAGAGTCTTTTGCCTTGAGCACAAGAAACTCAGGGACAGTGCCCAGACCCTGAGTTCAAGCCTAAGGACAGGTACAAAAATAAATAATAAATAAAGATAGATATACATTGTAAGTCAGGGATCATCTGTATTTGGATTTTTATTTCTTGAGACAAGATCTCACTATGTAGCCTAGTCTAGCCTGAGATTCAATACTCCTGCTTCCTCCTCCCAAGGGTTAGGATTACAGGCATGTGATACCATGCCTGGATGAACTTAGAATTAATTTTTTTTATTTTAGAATGAAATCTAGAGGATCCTGAGGGAATACTTTGAGAACCTATATTCAATAAATTAGGAAATCTTGAAGAAATGGATTCATTTCTAGAGGTATTTGATCTACAAAAATTGAACCAAGAGGATACAAAGCAATTAAATAGATCTATGACAAGCAATGTGATTGAAGCAGTAATGAAGAGTCTTCCAACAAGGAAAAGCTCAAGACCCACAGATGTGCTACCCAGTTCTATCATAACTTTATAGAAGAATTAGCAACAACACTCCTCAGACTCCATTATGAAACAGAAAGGGAGCCAGCACTGGTGGCTTATGCCTGTAATCCTAGCTACTCAGGAGGCTGAGATCTGAGATCGCAGTTTGAAGCCAGCCCAGGCAGGAAAGTCCATGAGACTCTTATCTCCAGCAAAGGGCTCAGAAAAATCCAGAACTGGTGTTGTGGCTCAAGTGGTAGTGCACTAACTTGAGCACAAAGAGGTTCAGGGACAGCGCCCGGCCCTAAGTCCAAGCCCTTTGACCAACAAAAATAGAACAGAAAATAAATAGAAATGGAAGCAATATTACCAAACTCATTCTGTGAAGCTAGTATTACATTCATTCAAGAGAGAGCGAGAGGGGCTAGGAAGGTGGCTCAGTGGTAGAGCACTTGCCTTGCATGCCTGAGGCCCTGGGTTCGATTCCCAAGCACCACATAAGCACCACCGGAAGTGGTGCTGTGGCTCAAGTTGGTAGAGTGCTAGCCTTGAGCTGAAGAGCTGAGGGACAGCGCCCAGGCCCAGAGTTCAGGCCCACGACCAGACCCAAAAGAGAGAGAGAGAGAGAGAGAGAGAGAGAGAGAGAGAGTTATAGCAGGGCATTGGTGGCTCACAGTTGTAATCCTAGCTAATCAGAAGGCTAAGACCTAAGGATCACGGTTTGAAACCAGTTGTGGCAGGAATGTCTATGAGACTCTTATCTCAAATTAACTATCTAAAAACTGGAAGTAGAGCTATAGTTCAAAATGGTAGAATGCTAGCCTTGAGCAAAAAGTTCAGGGATCATGCCTAGGCCTTGAGTTCAAACCCCATGAATGACCAAAACAAAAGGAGAGAGAGAGAGAATTAGACCAATCTTTTTGATGAACATAGATGCTAAAAAGTTCTCAATCAAAGAATTGCAAACCACATTCAGCAGCACATTAAAAAGATCAGATACCATAATCAAGTTGGTTTCATTCCAGGGATTCAAGAATGGTTCAACATTCATACATTCATAAATCAAGTAAGTGAGATACAGCACATGACCAGGTTGGGAAGTTGGCTCAGTGGTAGAGTGCTTGCCTTGCATGCATGAGGCCCTGGGTTTGATTCCTCAGCACCACATAAGCAGAAAAAGCTAGAAGTGGTGCTGTGGCTCAAGTGGTAGAGCTCTAGCCTTGAGCTAAAGAACTGAGGGACTGCACCCAGACCCAGAGTTCAGGCCCCACAACCAACAAAAACAACAACAAATCACATGACCATCTCAACTGACCACAGGGAAATTATTTGACAAAATATGACATCTTTTTATGATAAAAGCTATGAAGAAACTAGCAATAGAAGAAATGATCTGAATATAATAAAGGCTGTATGTAACAAACCTATTTTTCTTCAAATAAAAAGCTGGAGATCATTATGCTGCATGAGAAAAGCCAAGGACAAAAAGACAAATATCCTATGTTTTCTCCTATTTATGGAATATAGACCTGAAAGACATACACACACACACACACACACACACACACACACACACACAATGTTGCAATTGTTTGGGGAGATGAGGAGGAGGAAGGTTGGGGAAGACAATGATGGAGGTGAAGAATGCAGGGAATAGTGGGGAATATACAGTATGTGCATATGTGAAGATCCCACAAGAAACCCTACTGAAAGCTGTTGAACACTAGAGGAGAGATAAAAGAGAGCAAGAAAGGGGGTTATCCTGATTTAAATGTACCATACACACCTGTGAAATATTATGGCAAATCACCTTAGCACCATATATACATAAACTCTAAAAAATGAATATCAGAATTCTTTTTGTGTGTGTGCAGGGGTAGGTACAAGAGGGATGGGAATATGAGTGGACAGAATGAATGGAGTGACTATGAATGATGGTACATGAAACTAGAACATTGAAATCTGTTGAAATTATTATTATTTTTTTTTGCGTCCTGGGCTTGAACTCAGGGCCTGAATACTGTTCCTGAGCTGCTTTTTTTCTCAAGGCTAGCACTCTACCCCTTGAGCCACAGCGCCACTTCCGGCTTTTTCTGTTTGTGGTGCTGAGGAATTGAACCCAGGGCTTCATGTATGCTAGGCAAACACTCTACCACTAAGCCACAGTCCCGGCCCCTGTTGAAATTATTCTAAGGAGGGATGGGGAGTGCTATGGATAAGATTCACCATGGTACACTGTATGCTGTAGGAAAGTGTCATAATGAAAACCCCCCTTTTTACAACCAATTATGCTAATTTAAAAAAAGAGTGAGAAGCATCTGAAGTATCTTTCAGGTTTCTGTTTTGACAATAGGAAGTTGGCACCACTCATGGAGCCAAGAATAAAGAAAGATGGTGCACTCAATTTTGAATCCCGGTCATTACCTCCTAGTAGAGTTCCACAGATTAGAGTTGGAACTCAGCAGACGTCAACCACCTCTTGGAGTCTACAGCAGTGGACAAGTTCATCCGAGGATGTTGGGATGACTAGAAAGGCAGGATGATCAAGGACAGAATATGCCCATGGAAAGAGAAGAGGAAATGGGACCAACAAAGAGTCTCCACACTTTTAGTAGACAGGGAAAGCAAGCCCAGGTGAAAATGCCATCCTAGAACTCAGGAAGAGAAGCAGTAGAATGGAAAATGGAGTGGCAAATAGCATCAAATGCTGCGGGGAGCCAGCCTTTGGGACTGCTGGAGAGGTCTTGGGTAAGTTTAATGGTACCAAAGGTATAGAGGTATAGAGGTGGAAGAGCAGGCTGGAAGGAACAGAAAGTTGGGTATGGAGCCCAAGGCAGATCCAGCCAGGGTGAACTTCAGAGGCATTTCACTCAAGGCAAAGGAGAGGAATGAGCAACACTTAAGGCCATCTGGAGTCACAGGAATAATTTTAAACTTGTATCACTGTTATGTGAAGAGACAAACTCAAAGGTTCAGAGAGTTCTGTAATATCAAGCTTGTTGAGTTAATGGAGTTTCCACAATGAGTCAGACCCCATTAGTGCATACGTTACGTGGCAGTTATAGGTAGCCAGCCACGACTCAGAAATGCTGACAAAGAGCTATGTGCTGCTATATATTTCTAAGCAGACCTGTGCATTGTCAAGCCGTGATTTAAATGATTATAGCTGAGTATGGTTGCAAATGCCTGTAATCATAGCACACGGGGATGGGTGGTGGAGGTAGGAAGATTGCAAATTTGAAACCAGCCAAGCTACATGATTTCAAGGCTAGCCTGACTGTCTTTAAAGAAATAGATTACACAGTAGGCATATACTGCTGGCAGAATAGCCTAGAACTATAGGACTTACATTTCCCTTGGTGGAACTTCGGGGAATCTATACTTGATTAAAAAATACTTTGTGATTATAAACTCTAATCAGTAAATATAAAAAATGTATTCAGCTTTCTTCATATTTAAATCTCTATAGGAGAAAATCACTCAGATATGTATTGATTCAATTCTTCATAATCTCTTTCTGGCTCGAGTAATTATTTTTTCTAAAAGAAAAGCAAAACAGATGGTGATGTGCTGTAGTATTTAAGAGCAGTTTGTTTTTTGAATACTATGTTAACCTCTTATGAGCTTTGCGATCTTGGCTAAGTACCTAACTCATAAAATGAGAATAAGACCTGCTATGAGGGAGTATATGGTTGCTGTCAGGTGAAGTGAGGCCATGAGTATGTAGTGCTTCGCACAGGCCAGGAAACCTGGTAAGAGTTTGGTAAGCATGAGCCAATCTGAGACTTGACAGGTACTGGTGGCTCACACCTAGCATCTCAGCCACTCAGGAGGCTGAGATCTGAGGATTGAGGTTCAAGACCAGGAGGAAAAGTCCAAGAGACTCATCTCCAAAGTAATCAGCAAAAAGCCAGACTGGATGTGTGGCTCAAGTGAGAGAGCACCAGCTGTGAAAAAGGATGCTAATGATAATAATAATGATGGAGACCCATTTGGAGAGATGGCATCACGTCCCAACAGGAAGTAAGATAGAGAGGGTAGGAGAAACAAGACCCTAAATAGTACTGTTTCCTATAAACACACAGGAATACATATGAGGTTATATATCTGAATATAAGTATATATATATATATATATATATATGCACACATATGCTATATTTCCACTGGAGTCTTTCTTAGGCTTTGCCAAACCTATGACAGAAGTATTTTTGAAAGCACCGTGTCACTCAGTATCAAATGACAGAAACTTAATTTTAAGCCACAATTGGAATGTACTCACTTACCTCCGTGAAAACTAAAGGAAAGGCTTTGACATGGCTGGATCCCGGGTCTTCATGAGAACCCCAACCCCGCATCACTACCCCCACTGTGTATCTCTGCAGGCTCCCAGGTTAGGCCTGGGCTTCCTTGTGTGTGGCCAGCAGCTCAGCTACCCTGTGACCTTCACAATGACCTCCCCATCCCAATCATGGTAGAGTTTCCATCTCCTACCCATCTCCTGTCCTCCGTCATGACTGACAGGAGAGGTGCTGTATTGTGATTGGTTACGAGGCTCAGCCTCTCAGAATCCATGTGGACTAAGAATAGAGGAGGAGTGTTTCCCCTCAGGAAAAAAATAATAAATTGTGAAGAGATCCTGATCAAGCAGAGCTACTCATGTCCTTCATCACCTATCTTGGAAACAATTTTAGATTTTAAAAAGTAAGTATCTGAATAAATTTTTATTTTTTTCTGGTAGAACTGGGGCTGAATTCAGGGCCTTGTGCTTGCTAGCACTCTACCAATTCCAGGGCCATGCCCTGGAAGTTCTTTTGCTTTGCTTTGCTTTTTTTTTTCCAGACAGAATCTCTAGCTTTTGCCTGGACTAGCCTCAGACCATACTACTATCTTCACCTCAACTCATAACTAGGTAGGATTAAAGGTGTTCACCACCATCTCTGGCCACTATGGAGTCCAGGCTGGTAGAGACTTCTGCCCCTCTTACCTCTACTCCAGCTTTCTCTTGGGATCTCAGGCATGAGCCATCACCCCTGTCTCCAGAGTCTGAATAAATTATTATTGTGAGGGTTTTAAAGCCCTCAATTCCCCCGGAATAGGATTTTCAAACTCAACATAATTCTCAGTTTATGATGAGTAATTCCCTGTGTCAACCAACAGTCCAGGGCCCCTTCTGCTCTTTAGCATCAACCTTGCTTCAACCTTCTCCCAGGGCTTGGTGGCCAAAAATGTCTCCCTTTTGGGGAACCAAGTCACTCCTTCGGTGGTTGAAAAGCACCTGCTTAAGTTAGGTGTTTGGGTGTTGGGTGTTGGCTTTTTTTAAGTTAGGAAGTTAGGTGATTGGGTGTTGGGTTCTTTTTTTGTAGTTATGCATGTAGAATCAAGTTTTATCAAGCAATTCTAACCATGAAAAGGTTTCAGCGAGAGAGCTGCTTTTGGGGAGTAGAGAAAGAAATTCTTCAAAGTAGCTCACATGAAAGGTCATAAATGCACCAAGTCCCTGTGCATTCCGGAGAATGTCTGACAGACAGGTCCCAGAAAAGGTCCCTGTCAACCACCTCTCTGTTTCTGTTTCTCCACTCTATGTCCAGGGCCAGCCGCAACTTGTGCAAATATTGAAGAGAAGAAGTTTGTATGGTCCAGCTCATCTTTCCAAATCATGTCAGTAAGAAGCATTAATTCCTCACTTGGGCCCACAAGTTAACTAAAAGCAGGAAAAAAAGTCTGGCATGCCAGCTTCTAACCCTGCTTTGCTCTGTCATTTTCTCCTGCAGTCACCTTGGATCCTGAGAAGACAGGATTGACAGACAACATCTATCTTTTATGATGATGGAGTAAAACTATGCCCCCCTCCCCGAGCAAATGAGGGCAATTACCTATATTGATGAGGCTGCAGCTTAGAAAACAGGATCAATCATCTTCTGGGGACCAGATTGTCCCCCTCAAGCAGTAAAGAGCCACTTTTAAGACCAGAACTGAGATAATAATCCACAGGACCACAGTTTGACCAGGACTGCTTCATTATGCAGACCTGGACATCCTGTCCCGATTCTTTCCCTATTTAAATAAAGCTCACAGTCTGCAGCCTCCAGGTGGGCTGAGATGCTTATTCTCCCTCTTCCTGTGGTATAAACCTCCTTTCTCTACCCTCCGCCATTACTCAGCTCTTCAAATGGAGGATGGAGAGGAATGATAATACGTCGCCCCCCCCACCCCAGAGTAAAAAAAATCTCTGAAGCCTTAACTACAAAACCAGAGATTCTTTCACAACTGAGACCTCGTTGTGAGTGCACAGGAGTCCTAAGGTACATCTACACAATGGAGGAGCAGAAGGGGTTTGAATGTCACTAAGTCCTATGGATTTGGGGGTTTATTTTGAAATTTGATTTAGTTTTTGTGTTATCAGAGGATCTAATCCAGAATCCTGTGAGTGCAAGGCAAGGGCTATCCCACTGAGCTACACCCCAGCCTTGCATTTTTTTGTTTGTATACTAGTGAAATATGCCAGTATAAAAGTGTTATATAGGGGCTGGGAAGGTGGCTCAGTGGTAGAGCACATTCCTTGCATGCCAGAGGCCCTGGGTTCGATTCCTCAGCACCACATAAGCAAAAAGAAAAAAGATGGAAGTGGTGCTGTGGCTCAAGTGATAGAGCGCTAGCCTTGAGCCGAAGAGCTGAGGGACCAGCACCCAGGCCCAGAGTTCAGGCCCCATGACAAAAAACAAAAAAAAAATTTTAAAAAGTGTTATATAATTCACGCATCAAATTTTTGCCATTTTAATTGTTTTTAATCAGACAGTTCCATGATAGCGATGTGCTCCCAGCCCCAGAACGTTTTCATTCTCTCAAATTGAAGGTTCCCACACATTAAACCCCCCCGCCAAGCATGGCTCTGGCCCATAGCAACCAACCCACTTTCCTGTCTAGAAATCTGATGACTGGTAAGTAGCTCTCATAGTGTGTGTCTTCTTTGACTAAGCACAAATGGCTTCAAGGTCCACTCTTATTGAAACATGTGTCAGAGTGTCATTCTTTTTGAGCGCAGAATAATACTTCATATTTTATTTTGTTTATCCATTTGTCAATGTATACTTGTGTTGGTTCTGGCTCTTGTAGATATATAAAAATCCTTTCCTTCCTTTCTTCTTCTTTCCTTCCTTCCTTCCTTCCTTCTTTCCTCCTCCTTCCCTCCCTCCCTCCCTCCTTCCCTCCTTCCTCTTCCTCCATGGCTTTCTTTTTTATTTTCTTATTTTTAGCATAGCTGGATTTGAACTCAGGGCCTCATGCTTGATTTATTTTTAACACTGAAAGTCCTGTGTCTCAAGTGACATTAAGTCCTGGGAAAACTGGGACAGTTGGCCACCTGAAACATAGACCACTAGCACATCCAAACAAGCAGGAAAAATTGTCACCACCAGAGGAGTTCTTTCTGTACAAAGTATGTCTCATTGACCCAAGAAGGGTGCTTCTTTCTGCATAGCCACTGAGGACAGAGCAGGCTGAAGAAAGATGGTTTCAGTGGTCCCCGGGTCTCAGTGACAGAATCCATTGCCCAAGACACTGAAGATCTCCCTGTCCCTTCCCCCCCCCACTACACACACACACACACACACACACACACACACATGTACACACGCACACACACACACACACACAATTTATTTTTGCCCAAACCTCCTTATTCATAAATACTAAATTTCATCAAAAAATCTGACTCCTACAAAACTGAAGGGGTTTTTCATTAACATGAAACTTAATTTTACAAAACATGCAATACTATGCCTCAGAGGTTTCTTTCCTCGTGCTTTTGTGCATTATTTCTAAACTATGCTAGTTGCCAAAGGTTCTACTTTTATATATTCACACTGCATTACTTGCAAGAAAACAGAATGCTCAGTTTCTGGCATTCAACGTGAGGTTTTGGTTTTGCTGTCAGTCTAATGGGCCAGGCTTCTGTTTCTCTCAGTCTGTAATGTGGCTTGTTGTGTGGTAAGATCAGGAACAGTAGGTTTTGGGGAGGTGTAATGTTCTATTTGCATTGGTTTACCAACTGCTAGTGCTGACAGATTTGAACAACTTTCAGGCCTGAAATATTTTAGATCTTGGTGGTGTTGGAGATGGGTGGAGAGAAGGGATTTTTTTAAGTACATAATCTGTTTTTCTTGGAATTACAGTGTGACTTTTGCTCTTTAGATCTCAGCTTTTATTTTATTTTATTTCATTTCATTTCATTTTACTTTTGATGGTCCTGGGGCTTCAACTCAGGGCATGGGCACTGTCTCTGAGCCTCTTTGTGCTCAAGGCTAGTGCTCTACCACTGGAGCCACAGCTCTACTTCTAGCTTTTTGAATAGTTTATTGGAGATAAGAATCTCACAGACTTTCCTGCCCAGGCTGGCTTCAAACCATGATCCTCAGATCTCAACCTTCTGAGTAGCTAGGATTATAGTCACGAGGCACCAGCACCTGGCTTAGATCTCAGCTTTTAAATTTCAACTGTGTGATACTGTCCTTTTGTGAACTGGTTGTATGGAGCTGTGTGTGTTTAAATTTTTTTATTGTAAAGATGATGTACAGAGGGTTACAGTTACATAAGTCAGGTAAGGAGTATATTTCTTTTTGAACAGTGTCATTCCCTCCCTCATTTTCTCCAGTTTTTTTTTTTCCTTCCAACAAGTTGTAGCTCATTTCCAACATAGTGTCTAGTGGGTATCATTGCTGAATTGGTTTGCCCTTTGTTCCAGTGTTTCTTTGCCTCTCCTTCCACTCCCCAAATCAGATAAACTCACATACAAGATAAAGGGTACAGAAATAAAAAAAAAAAACATCAACAACTGATAAGAAATATACCCATTACCTTTCTCATGTAATTGTAACCCCTCTGTACAATATTTCCACAATAAAAAAAACTTGTTAAAAAAAGATAGGAATAAAAAATACTACTTCCTTAAAAAAAAAAACAGCAACAAAATGGGGGGGGACAGGAAAAAAAAAGAACCGCAAGCAGGACAATTTAAAACCTCTTGTTCCCATTTCTTGGGGATATAGGAGTTTAAAACGCGCATTTTTACAGACACTTCAGTTCATCTATTTTCATTGCATAATCATCTTTATCTCCTCCCAAGTGACTTTTCCTACAAGTATAGGTGAACAGAATAAGTTCTAAGGATGTTAGAAGAACGCCATTGTTTTGTAAACAAACTAAACAGGTAGTGGGGTTCCAGTTCCCAAAGATTGAACAGCTCTAGGTGGCTCCATTCTGTGGCAGGTAAGAATTGGTGTCCCTGGTTCCCTCTGCAGTGTGAGTCGACTTAACTTTTGGCAATCCTTCCAAATCAGTATGCTAACACATGGGAACACCCACCTGGCGGGGAGTAATGAATGATTTAAAAGTTCAAATTATGTGTAATGACGTTTCAGAAGATAAAAGCTCCCCTGAGACAGAATCAAGGTAGCTTCAAGCAAGTTACAGGTTGTCTACACACCTAACAGCTCAAGGCTGGGAGGCAGTGTCTTGTCAGTTCACAGGGTGCAGTGAAGTTAGAATTTACCCCAGACCTGGGGCTGGGAAGGTGGCTCAGTGGTAGAGCGCTTGCCTTGCATGCCTGAGGCCCTGGGTTCGATTCCTCAGCACCACATAAGCAAAAAGAAAAAAAGCCGGAAGTGGCCCTGTGGCTCAAGTGGTAGAGTGCTAGCCTTGAGCTGAAGAGCTGATGGACAGCACCCAGGCCCAGAGTTCAGGCCCCACGACTGGACCAAAAAAAAAAACCAACAAAAAAAAAAGAATTTACCCCAGACTTGTAAGTCAGGAGACTTGGGTAGCTTTCCAAGGGGGCATGCATTAGATAAGATTTGCTCACAGTCCATTTCCCCCAATGAAAGGAGTATAGAATTATTTTGTTGTTGTTGTTTTGTCAGTCGTGGGGCTTGAGTCTGGGGCACTGTCCCTCAGCTCTTCAGCCCTAGGCTAATGCTCTACCACTTGAGCCACAGAACCACTTCCAGTTTTCCAGTGATTTCTTGGAATCTCACAGACTTTCCTGCCCAGGCTGGCTTTGAACCATGATCCTCAGATCTCAGCCTCTTGAGTAGCTAGGATTACAGGCATGAGCCACTGGCACCGACTTGAGTATAGAATTCTTATGGCAAATAAATTGAGGTTTGTAAGCCATCATTGCTTTCACTATAAAAATATTGTAGAGTGATATTCAACGGACCATCGAGGGAGAGGGACAAACCATACTGGCCATGGCCTAGTTCATCTGAAACCTGTGGAGAAGACCCTGTTGCTGGTAAATGCTGCTCTGACTTACTCCAAAACACAATTGGAACCATTTTGGCACTACACTAGGGTTGAGCTGGTTCCTCCAACCCCTGATGAAATCCCTACAGCTATTCAGAGCCTGGGGAAAATAATTCATAGTGCTCAGACTGGTATCTTCAAACAGCTCACAGTTCAGGAAACTATACTGAATGGTTTGGTAGCCACTGAGGTATAGATGTGGTTTCATATCAAGAAATCATAGGCAAACATAGCATCATTGGTTATGATGTTTGAAGACCAATCTTAATGTCTGATTTTATCTGATTCATTACTTGAGTGTTTTTGGACATGTGTTAAAAGTGTTATCTGAGACTGGGAATGTGGCTCAGTGGTAGAGTGCTTGCTTTGCATGCATGAGGGCCTGGGTTCGAGTCTTAGCACCACATAAGCAGAAAAAGCCAGAAGTGGTGCTGTGGCTCACGTGGTAGAGCTCTAGCCTTGAGCTGAAGAACTGAGGGACAGCGCCCAGGCCCAGAGTTCAAGCCCCATGACCGACAAAATAAAAATAAAAGTGTTATCTGAATAAAATGAGCCTAAAATTGTTTCAATTTCACACTTGTTTTATTTTTAAATTCCTTAGGGATTTTTGTTTACTTTATTTTATGTGAGCAGGTACTGGCTCTTTAACTCAAGTCTTCTTGCCCTCATTTAGGTTTTCTTTTTTTTTTTTTCCACTTAAGGAGCATTATCACTTGAGCCACAGTTCCACTTTTACTTTATGCTGGTTAATTGGAGGTAAGAGTCTCAAGAATTTGTCCATATAGGCTGGGTTGAAAGTTAATTCTCAGCTCTCATCCTCAGAGAAGCTAGGATTACAGTTGTCAGCCATCAGCAGCTAGCCCATTTCTTAGGGGTTTTTAATGTGAAAGTAATACAGATACAAATTTAAAACTTCAAACCATATGAAAAGACACAGCCAGGAGTCAGCGGCTCATGCCTGTAATCCTAGCTAATCAGGAGGCTGAGATCTGAGGATCACAGTTCAAAGCCAGCCCAGGCAGAAAGTCTGTGAGACTCTTATCTCCAAAAAACCATGAAGAAAACCAGAAGTGGCGCTGTGGCTCAAGTAGTAGAGTGCTCACCTAGAGCTGAGGGATAGTGCCCAGGCCCAGAGTTCAAGCCCCACAGCCAACCAAAAAAAAAAAAGAAAGAAAGAAAAAGAAAAAGGAAAAAGAAAGAAAAAAGAAAAGCAAAAGAGAAGACACACAGTGAAAAGTAAATCTAGATCTCTTTTGATCTCCTGACTTCTACTTCTCTCTGAGAAAATCCACTGGTCTTGTGTCTATTCATATCTTTCTAGAAATATCCTATGCAAAACCAAGCATATTTATAAATTATAAACCCCTTTAAAAAATAAGTGGCAGCATGCTCCACTGTATCTTGCTGGTTTTGGTTTTGGGTTTTTGTTTTGTATTGTTCTGTTTTTTACCTGTTCTGGGGCTTGAGCTCAGGGCCTGGACACCATCCCTGAGGTTTTTGTTTTGTTTTGTTTTTTGCTCAAGGATGGCTGTCTTCACTTGAGCCACAGCTCCACTTCTGGCTTTTTTTCTTTTTTAGTTAATTGGACATAAGAGTCTCAGGGACTTATTTGCCTGGGCTGGTTTTGAATCATAATCCTCAGATCTCAGCCTCCTGAATAACTAGGATTACAGGCATGAGCCACTAGTGCCCAGCTCTTTTTTTTTTTTTTTTTGCTTATGTGGTGCTGAGGAATCGAACCCAGGGCCTCAGGCATGCAAGGCAAGCGCTCTACCACTGAGCCACCTTCCTAGGCCCTCTTTTTCTTTTTTTTTTAACTAAACTTCTTTTTTTTTTTTTGTCAGTCATGGGGCTTGAACTCTGGGCCTGTGCGCTGTCCCTGAGCTCTTCAGCTGAAGTCAAGTGCTCTACCACTTGAGCCACAGCACCACTTCTGATTTTCTGGTGGTTAATTGGAGTCTCATGGACTTTCCTGCCTGGGCTGGCTTTGAACCATGATCCTCAGATCTCAGCCTCCTGAGTAGCGATTACAGGCATGAGCCACCAATGCTGGCTTTAATTAAACTTTTTTGAAAGATATTTATTGGTTTATACACATTCCTAAGAAATAATGCAAAGAGATTTCTATACCCTTTACCCAGTTTCTCCCAATGGTAACTATTGTGCAAAACTTTTGAATAATATTAGAAACAGAATAGTGACATCAATGCAATTTGTCCACCGTATTACAAATATAGATTTCTCTGCACATCTTTTTATGGCTTTCAGGTTGAAGCCATTTGCAACAGTGCTTACACATATCTTTTGATGGATAGGTACATTTGTGGCGGCTGCAGGGAAAGGATTTGCTGAATCTCATCAGTACGTTGCCTTTACAGATACTCCAATGGCTTTCTAAAGTGATTGGTTCATCGAATACTTTCTCCAGCAGGCTGTGAGGTAGTTCTACTTGCCTCAAAGCTTTGCTAATTATTTTCTTTTTTACAAAATTTTTTTTATTGTGAAGATACTCAACAGAGGGGTTACAGTTACATAAGTAAGGTAATTAGTACATTTCTTATTAGGCATTGTTACCCCCTCCTTTGTTTTTCCCCTACTATCCCTTCCATCTCCACCTCCCCAACACCACCACCACCCCCTTACCAAGTTGTAAAGTTTGTTTTCAACATAGTGTCTTGTGCATCTCATTGTTACAATGGGTCAACCTGTATCCTTGTTTCAAGCATTTTGTTATTCCCCTTCCCCTCCCCAAATCAGAAAAATGTATACAAGATGCAGGGCACCAGAATCAAATACAGTGATAATAGGGGCGATAACACAGGGAAAGAACATACAAAAGAAACAAAAAATCACCTAGTACATTAAAGACAACAGCAACAAATATAAAAAGCTCTTGTGTCCATGTCTTGGGGTTCATTTTGCTTAGCATCATCTTATATGGTCATATGTACATAGCTTTTGACCTTTTCTGCTTGTCTGGTAGGATTATCCTAGATGTATACTTGTTATTGCAAATAAGGGAAACCATGGGACCTATGCTTCTTTGGTCTTTGCCAGTCCTTTTCTGTCTTCTTCACTTTTGTCCTTCTTGTGAGTGGTATTGCCTTTTGTTCCTTTTTCCTTTTCAGCGCTGAGGACCAAGCCCAGGGCCTCACACAAGCCAGGCAAGCACTACATCTCTGGCCTAGCATGTTAGCTTTAATTTGTATTTTCTTGATGACTAATGATGTTAGAAATGTTTTGGTAAGTTATTTGTCCCTGATCTCTTTTTTATTTTTATTTTATTTTATTTTATTTTTGTGGGCCGTGGGGCCTGAACTCTGGGCCTGGGCGCTGTCCCTGAGCTCTTCAGCTCAAGGAGAGCGCTCTACCTCTTGAGCCACAGTGTCACTTCTGGTTTTCTGGTGGTTTATTGGAGATCAGAGTCTCACAGACTTTTCTGCCTGGGCTGGCTTTGAACCGAGATCCTCAGATCTCAGCTCCTGAGTAGCTAGGATTACAGGCATGAGCCACTGGCACCCGGCTCTGATCTCTTTTTTTTTTTTTCTCAGCTTTTTACTGTGAAGATTTTTACATACAGAAAAGTTGAAAAGGTTACATAATGAGCATCATCTACCCAGTATCTAAATTCAAATACTACTTAACTTTTCCCCCCTTTATTTGCTGTGTGCATGTGTGTATTTGTGTGTGTGTGTGCATGTGTGCGTGTGTGCGTGTGTGTGTGTGTGTGTGTGTGTGTAAATATTCTACAGACCCATTGGTAGCTAAGTTTTAATCATAATGATGTTCAACTCAAGGGAAGTATGTCTTCAATACAAAAACCTCAAAATCATGGTCATATCTAAAAAAATTAGTGATTTCCTAAAGATATCAGCTAATAATCTATTCTCAAATAGCTCTATTTATCTCCAAAGTATTTATAATCTCCCCTCTTTGAGCCAGAATCAAAGAAGCCTGGCTCATTGCATCTGATTATTATAGCCCTTTAAACAATCCCCTCTCTACCCAGGACCAACCTTTTGAAGAGCCAAGGTCTATTCCAGTTCTCTACCGAAACATTTTTTTTTAATCTTCCAAAACTTTAGTGGCTTAAAACAGCATTTTCTAATTTGGTGAATCACAAATTCTGGCAAGGCCATGTCAAGCAATTGTCTGTGTCACAAGACATTGACACAGATCGTGTGGTTGAGCTATCAGAGTCCAAGATGGTTTCCCTGTCATGTTAGACAGGGATGGTTGGAAGGCCTGGATGAGCTGGGCCTGCCCAGCAGAGCATACCCTATATTCTGGCAGCCTCAGGGTAGTCAGGTTTCTTTCTCTTCTTTTTCTTTTTTCTTTGCTAGTCCTGGGACTTGAACTCAGGGCCTGGGCACTGTCCGTTAGCATTTTCAGTCGAGGTTGGTCCTCTACCACATGAGTCACAACTTCTCTTCCACCTTTTTGGTACTTAATTGGAGCTAAGAGTCTCGTGAACTTTCCTGCCTAGCCTGGCTTTGAATATTGATCATCAGATCTCAATTGCCTGTGTAGGTAGGACTACAGGGATGAGCTACTGGTGCTGGCCTGCTTTTTCTGATCTTGCTTCAAAAGTCACACAGCATCATGTCCATTGCTTGAAATGGTCATAAAAACACACCCCACCCCAACGTCACAGAATTTGCAGCTTTTTTTTTTGTTTTTTTTGGTCATAGAGCTTGAACTCTGGGCCTGGGTATTGTCCCTCAGCTCTTCAGTTCAAGGCTAGCACTCTACCACTTGAGCCACAGTACCACTTCCAATTTTCTGGTGGTTAATTGGAGATAAGAGTCTCAAGGAGGGGCTGGGAAGGTGGCTCAGTGGTAGAGCACTTACCTTGCATGCCTGAGGCCCTGGGCTCGATTCCTCAGCACCACATAAGAAAAAAAAGCCAGAAGTGGCGCTGTGGCTTAAGTGGTAGAGCGCTAGCCTTGAGCTGAAGAGCTGAGGGACAGCGCCCAGGCCCAGAGTTCAGGCAACACGACCGGACCAAAGAAAAGAGTCTCAAGGACTTTGTTGTCCAGGATGTCTTTGAACCACAATCCTCAGATCTCAGTCTCCTAAGTAGCTAGGAATACAGGCATGAGCCACTGGCACCTGGCATAACTATCATCTTTAAACTACTATGGCCCAATTCTGTCCACAAATAATATGCCTGTCACTCATGTGCAAAATAACCACCTTTTGCTAAGACTCTTTGATATAGTCTGGATGTGTCCCTCAAAGGCCTTCACACTATTAAGAAGTTATGGTACTTATATAGGTAGGATCTAGTGGAAAATTACTGGGGCGTTCCCTTGAAGAAACAGTGGGACCCCAGACTCTTCCTCTTCCTCTCTTTCATGTCCTGGTCATGAGGTGAGCAGCTTTCCTCTACTATATGCTACATTTATTTTGTGTTGCCACACAAGCCCAAATCACTGGAGCCTACTTGTTATATGCTGAACCCTTCATCTCGTTCTAACTTGATTATCTCAGGATTTTTTTTTGTCAGTTGTGGGGCTTGAACTCTGGGCCTGGGCATTGTCCCTCAGCTCTTCAGCTCAAGGCTAGAGCTCTACCACTTGAGCCACAGCGCCACTTCTTATTTCTGTTGGTTTATTGGAGATAAGAGTCTCATGGACTTTCCTGCCCAAAGCTGGTTTTGAACTGTGATTCTCAGATCTCAACTTCCTGAGTAGCTAGGATTACAGGCGTGAGCCACCAGCATCTGGCTATCTCAGGATTTTAAATTGATTTTTATGTTCACTTTTTAACTTTTTATTATTATTTAAAGGTGATGTTCAGAGGGCTTATAGTTACATCGTAAAGAGTACATTTCTTTTTGGACAATGTCACCCTTCCCTCACTCTCTCCCAGTTTTTGTCTCCTGTCCTCACTCATAAGTTGTATAGTCCATTTTCAACATAGTGTCTAGCGAGTTCCCCTACTGCATTTGTTCATAGCTTATGATTTTTATTTTATAGTAATAGAAAGCTGAAAAATTCCTCCAAAGTCCAGAATTTGTCCCATCCATCTTTGTGCCCACATCTATAAATCTCAGGACATGTGACAAGCACTTGAACAATTGAGCAAAAGATAGTTCTTCTCCATCATTTTCTTTTCAGATGAATGAACCTGCTCATTACTCCACCAACTTTGGACTGAGAGCTGCTCTGGTCACCAAACTATCACATAATAAATTACCACCCAAAGGGAAAAGTATAAGAATGATAGAAAAAGGGATTTTTGTGGAGCTGGGATCACAGAAAAAGAAAAGTTGGATTAACAAGTACCTCTATTATAATAATGCACTGGTGGCTGCTTTGCCAAGTTAAGAGTGTGACACACAGGATCTCTCTGAATAAATAAGATGGGTTTACAAATTTGTTACACTGCTGAGGACTGTGGGAAGAGTCTAAAATCAGCACTGCCTACATATAAGGTCGAATTATGCCCATCAAATTATTCTGATCTCGTGGAAGGCGTTTTGGAGCAGGGCTCAAGAAATAGCTCAACCAAAAGAACATTCTAATTATGTAAAAATGAACCCCAGTCATTTTAATCCATTAACCTTACATAATAGGATTTTTAAACATAGTACTGTAATTTCAAAATACAATACAGTAATTAGATCTCAGAGGTGATAAATCCTCTCTGATGTTTTTGCAAGAATAAGTTCAATTGCAAAGGAAGAATTTATCACCTTCAAGTTCATTTCGAAACTTAAGAAAAATATAGGTAGCCGGGCGCTGGTGGCTCACGCCTGTAATCCTAGCTACTCAGGAGGCTGAGATCTGAGGATCGCGGTTCAAAGCCAGCCCGGGCATGTAAGACCGTGAGACTCCTATCTCCAATAAAACCACCAGAAAACCGGAAGTGGCGCTGTAGCTCAAGTGGTAGAGCGCTCGCCTTGAGCTGAAGAGCTGAGGGACAGCGCCCAGGCCCAGAGTTCAAGCCCCATGACCGACAAAAAAAAAAAAAAAAAAAAAAATATAGATATGCCAAACCCAGACTAATGATGATAATGAATGATGTAGGACACTTAACTGTTCATTGGGTGCTTGCCATAAGACAGGTTTCCTTTGAGATGCTGAAGATACTGAGTTCAATAGACAAACAATGATGATGAAGGTGTACTTATTGAGTGCTTGCTGTGGGCCAGTGCTGAGCCCAGAGCTCTGTGCAAACCGACTCATTATTCCACCCACATGACCTTTCCAGGAGCTACTATCCTTATCCCTTGAGTGTTGTCCCTTGGATTTTTTTACTCAAGGTTGATGCTCTACCACTGGAGCCACACAGCTCCACAATAACGCATCTTTTCTACCAAGATTGCCCAGTGCCAAAATGAGGTCATAATTTCCTAATTTGGAATGTAGCTAGACCAGGATTGTTTGTGCCTTGGCACCAATGTAAAACTGCAGTTTTACTTGTTTATGATTTTACTAAAGGAGAGACATTTCCAACATGAAAAGATTGGGTAAAAGAGCTTGGACAACATGGCCTGTCTAATATTGTACCTGGCAATTAAGGAATTTAGGAGAAATTACAGTGAGATTTAAGGGAGATTCTGACATCTGCAGGGCAACATAGCCATAACGACACAATTTTTATGGAGATCAGAGCAAAAATACACCATAAAAAGCAATTTGTTGAAAAAGTTCATCCAACTTCTTCAATTCATTGAAACTGTCTAGTGGTGAGGACTTCAAACTCTAATGAGGACTTCAAACTCTAAGGACCACATTCAGAGAGAAAAGGAAACTGCTGTTGACTAGCTATGGCTGCTTAGATTTCACAGTGAAGTAGGTAGCCCTAAAAATTGCCTAGTTTTCATTTCTGTGACCTTGAGTTTTTGTTTTACAAAAGAATTCACAGCTTGGAACTTTTGGTCTATAATCTTGGCTAATCAGAAAGCTGAGATCTGGAGGATCCAGGTTTGAAACTAGCCCAGACAGAAAAGTTTGCTAGATTCTATCCCCAATAACCAGCAAAAACCAGGGCTAGAGACATGGCTCAGTGGTAGAGCACCAGCTGAGTAACTGCAAGACCCTGAGTTCAAACCCCAGTACCACAAGTAAAACTCACAGAAACTGGCAGGTTCTGTTCGTTCTTTGAAGACCTCAACAATATTTCAGTCATAGGGACAAAGTGATTACACCAGCTGTGACCTTATTGGTAAAGAACATCTATAGCTCTATGGACATTAGTATTAAATTTTAAGCAGCTCTATAATCAAGATTTTATATTATTATTATTATTATTATTGCTGGTCCTGGGTCTTGAACTCAAGGCCTGGGCTCTGTCCCTGAGCCTCTCTGTGCTTAAGGCTAGTGCTCTATCACTTGAGCCACAGCACCATTTCCAGCTTTTTTCTGCTTGTGTGGTACTGAGGAATCAAACCCAGGGCTTCATGCATGCAAGGCAAGCACTCTACCACTAAGCTACATTCCCAGCCCCAAATTTTATGTAATTTTTGCACAAGGAAAAAAATGTACTTTTATAGCTCTTGGGGGGAGGAAGACTGTGAGGTTTTAATTTCCTTGGTTTTCCATTACCAAGGGTAAAGAGAATTCTGGTATTTAAAACGTGGTAAGCTATTCTAAATCACTGCTTGAAAACGAGTTATAAAATGACTGGCAACCATTTCATCACTTCTGTTTCTAAACAACCTTTCACTAAATACAGATGCTCTTCAGTTTACAGTGGGGTTACTAGTAAAAATGCATTTAATACACATTTAATAGAAATTAACCTATGGGATATCCTAGTTTAGCCTAGCCCACCTTAAATAACCCTCAGAATCCATTAGCCTATATGGGCAAAGCATCTAATATATCTTAACGTGTTATACCTCATGTAATTTATTAAATACTGTACTGAAAGTGTAAAACAGAATGCTTGTATTGGTGTGCTTTTGAGCTACAGTGAGAAATCACAAGTGATGTGCTGTAAATTGGGAACCATTTATACATTAGCTGGGGACACACATAAAGGAAGTTGACACGCCTAGCTCACTCTGGCTGTGCTTCTAGCTCTATGATTTACATCACCAAAGACATTCTGGGTATCTCATTTGTTTTCTCATTTTGAGATAGGGCCTCCCTAATGTAGTCCAGGCTGGCCTCCCACTCGAGATCGTCCGGAGTTCTGCGATTTCTGCCACTGGTTGTAGGCACCTTTCAAAACAAACTCTCAGGCCAGGCCCTGTGACTCACAGTTGTAATCCCAGCTCTTCAGGGGGTGGAGATGTGGAGGATCTCGGTTCAAGGATTGCATTTGCAAACGCAAGACCCAAGCCCCTGCCAGAAAAATAAAATGAAGAGAGAGAAGAAAAAGTGGGAAATGTGAGAGGGCGGGGCGGGGCTGCCTGACGGTGGTTGTTTGTTCATTTTTTCCAAGGATCAAGATTGACAGAAATGCTGTGAAAACGGGTCAAAGGTGCCTTCTAGACAGGCCGAGAGCGGGTGTGGAACATGATGACTGTATCTGAAGCCCCTAAATGTGCGGGGGTGTGTGTGTGTGACATTTCAACGAGCGCACGAATAGAACCCAGAACAGGTGCAGCTCCCCGGGGAAGCGGCGGCACGGCGCCACCCTCCCCGCTCCACGGAAAACTTTCCCTCCGACTCCGCAGAGCTACCGCGTCCGCGCTCCCGCCGAACCGGATCGGCAGACGCGATCGATTGCTTCTGCCTGGGCCCACGGCAGGGCCAGCCCCCGATCGATCGACTGCTCGGGCCTAGCCCTTCCCAGAGCGCGGGAAAATGCGTTTGCGGCGGTCGGGCGGGGGCTCGGGCTTTTCCTCAGCGGAGTCTCCGGGAGCGGAGGCCCTCGTCCCGCCGCCATGTCCGAGGCTTATTTCCGTGTGGAGTCGGGCGCGCTGAGCTCCGAGGAGAACTTTCTATCCTTAGACGACATCCTCATGTCCCAGGAGAAGCTGCCGGTGCTGACGGAGGCCCCGCTGCCGCGCCTGGGCGCCTTCTTCCTGGACCGGGGCGCCGAGCCCGAGCGCGCGCTCCCGCAGGTGAGG
>NW_012267234.1:472996-507777 GCF_000151885.1 Dipodomys ordii
CCCCGCCATTGCCTCGCGGCCTCGGTGCCGCTCCGCGTGCCATCGCCACCCCTGACACGCCGTGTCCCGCGTGGTCCTCCTCCACCCTTCGGCCTCCGCCGCCCTCACGTCCCTCCCCCCAAAACTATCAGCCCCACGGTCATCTTCACAGCCCCCATTCCACGCAGGGGCAAACGCAAGCGTTGTGCGTTTGCAGGGATAGAGGTAGGCGCGTGTTCCCTGCGTTTATCCACGCGCCTCAGCCGCTGCCCACTTTGTTAACCAACAGCGTTTGCATCAACGTGGGTAACACAGGCATCTCTCGTGCGGGATGATCGTGTGCTGAGCAATGTCCGCGAGGGAAAGGAGGCGTGGGGCGAAACGTGGGGGAGACCCAGGCACTGCCCGCCTCCTAGCCCAGGAAAGCTGGGGCTGAGGGTCAACCACACGGTTTCTGTATCTCGTTCGGGTACGGTACTGTCAGCAGTTCCAGGACAGGTGGAAGCCCTCCAAAATCCATCCAGGTTCCCAGCCTGGCGAGGATACCATGTCAGACCTACTCTTTTCCTCACCCTTCTCCCTGGAAATGCCTTTAGTTCACCTTTGCCTTTTTTTGTTTGTTTGTTTGTCCTGGGGCCTGAACTCTGGGCCTGGGCGCTGTCCCTCAGCTCTTCAGCTCAAGGCTAGCGCTCTGCCACTTGAGCCACAGCACCAGTTCCAGCTTTTTCTGCTTATGTGGTGCTGAAGAATCGAACCCAGGGCCTCATGCATGCAAGGCAAGCGCTCTACCGCTGAACCACTTTCCCAGCCCGTTCACCTTGCTTTTAAGGTGTGAGAAGCTTTACATTAGCATTTTTCTTTCAGCATTTAAGAAAAAGTTGTCTTTCCATTTCTATTGTTTTGGGGATTCTGAGTTTCTGTTGAGAAGTTAGGGGGTCTGGAAGTGTGACTCAACTGGCAGAACGCCTGCCTATCAAGTGTGAGGTTTGAGTTCCAACCCCAATACTGCCATAATAAGTGAATAAGAGCACCATTCTGCCTGGTATTGGTATTTTATGCCTATAATCCTAGCTACTCAGGAGGATGAGATTTGAGGATCAAGGTCTGAAGTCAACTTGAGCAGGAAAGCTATTGAGACTCTTATCTCCAGTTAACCAGCAAAAAGTAGAGTTATGGCTTAAGTGGTGGAATGCCATCCTTGAGTGAACAAGCTCAGGAACAGTGCTCAGGCCTTGAGTTCAAGCCCCAGTAATGGCACAAGAAATAAAAATAGAAACTGCATTCCTGTGTGCTGCAGGGCTCGAAGCTTGAACTCCCTTTGTGGCTGACAAAGGGTCTTTTTGACAACAAACGACGCATCCTTTCTGTGGAGCTTCCCAAGATCTATCAGGAAGGCTGGAGGACTGTGTTCAGTGCAGATGCCAACGTGGTGGACCTGCACAAGATGGGGCCGTATTTCTATGCATTCGGCTCACAGCTCCTGCACTTTGACGGCGCAGAGAACCCGGATATTTCCCAGTCCCTGCTGCAGGTAAGAACTTCCCTGAGGATGGGTGCCGTTGAACATGTTTGGCCACCACAGTCAATTTTCTCTAGGGAAGCATATGAACTTAGTTTGTCGTTCATTTAGGTTGCAGTCTGATTATACTATGTCTGCCAGTTAGATTTTTTTTTAATTTAAATTTCCTTTAGTTTTTAACCAATATACAAAGACATAAAAGTTCAACTGAGGATGTAGATTAGCAATAGATCACTTGCCTGCCACATTTGAAGCCCCAAGTTTGAGCCAGCCCCAGCACCACAGAAATAATGAAACAAAACAAAAAGCTTGGAAGTTGCACATATTCATAGGATGCTGTGTGATGTTTCTATACGTGCAAATATGTGTTGTTCTTGTCCAGTTGAACTGCGTTCTTCTCAAATGGGAACCATTTCTTTACAGTAAAGTTTTTTGTTTTTTTTTTAATACTTACTGCCTTTTGAACTGTCAGGGTCATTATTGTCACCCTGTTTAGCTGTCTTCCTCCTGAGTGTAATGTGTGTTTAATATGATTGTCTGCTGCTCTGTCTGCTTCCTGAGAATTGGGACTAGCAGGCAGATCAAGAAATGGTGGGCTACAGGTGACAGGCACATATATACACCGTCCTAGCCTGTCACAGGCCTACACAAGAGTTCCTGTTGGAAACTTATGTCATTACTCATGATCTGGTCTGTTCCTTGTAGGGCTGACTTGGCTCCCCATGAGTAGGTACATGACTGGCTCAAGCACTATGACCTTGCTGGGTGTCAAATGAGCGAGTCAGAATTTCAGAGTTAGATAAAAAACCATGCAGAAGCCAGGCACTGGTGGCTCACACTTAATTCTTACTACTCAGGAGGATTAGATCTGAGGATCAAGGTTCAAAACCAGCCTGGGCTGGAATAAGCTTGAGACTCATCTCCAGGTAACCACTGAAAAGCTGGAAGCGGAATTGTGACTCAAGCAGTAGAGCACTAGCCTTGAACAAAAACACTCAGGGACAGCACTCAAGCCCTGAGTTCAAACCCCAGGACCAGCATAAAAGCAAACAACAACAACAAAAATCCCATGCAGAGCCATTTAATTTTTTTCCTTTTTTTAATTGTGAAAATACCATACAGAGGGGTTACAATTACATGGGCAAGGTAATGAGTACATTTCTTATCAAGCATTGTTGCCTCCTCCTTTGTTTCTCCTTTCCCATCTCCCCCCTTCTGCGCCCCCCCTCCAAAGTTGTAAAATTTGTTTTTCAACATAGCGTATTGTACATCTCATTGTTGCAATGGGTCCACCTGTATCCCTATTTAAACAATTTGTTTTTTCCCTTCCCCTCCACAAATTATACCAACAATAAATACAGTGAAAACAGGGGTTATACCGTGGGGGAAGCCATTTAATTTTGAAGTGCTCGGGCTGGAACCTAGGGCTTTGAATTTCTAGGTAAGTGTTCTACCACTGAGCTGCATCCAGCACTGTATTTGTTCTTTCCATGAATGAAACAGTGCTGTCCATCACTGTCCTTTGTGGGCAGAACCTTATTTGAAGTATGCATATGTATCTTTTGTTCTGTTCATAATAGAACTAACCATCCTCTCTGCCTCCTGGGATGTAAACAGTCAAGGCTTACTTCCTCATTGTTAGTTTATAAGAACTGTTGGCTCAGGATGCATTTCCTCTTGGGCTGCATCCTCCATCAGATTAGGGTTTATCTCTTGCTCTCCCCCCTCTGACCCTTCCAGTCTCCTCTTTTCCTAGTGCTGCTGCTTTTGATGTAGGTGGTAAGGAGCAACATTGCTTTCCATTTAGGAAAAAGAAGTCACTACAGACACAACTATAGACTACAGACACAAACTACATGGACAACAAACTTAAACTCAACTTTATGTAACTCTGGAGCAGAAGCTAAAACAAAATTCCATCTGTCTTACAATGTCCCCAGGACGTGTTCTTGAATTAGAGTCCTGCCTTTTAATGAGTTGTATGTTTTCTTGTCATTGCTCTGAAGTGCTTTAAAGGTACTCACAGGTGGGGCTGGGAAGGTGTCTCAGTGGTAGAGTGCTTGCCTTGCATGCATGAGGCTCTGGGTTCAATTCCTCAGCACCACATAAGCAGAAAAAGCCGGAAGTGGCAGTATGGCTCAAGTGGTAGATCGCTAGCCTTGAGCTGAATTGCTGAGAGACAGTGCTCAAGCCCAGAGTTCAGGCCCCACAACCAACACAGGTAAGGTGATATCTCCATGAGACAGTTAAAGAATGTAGAGCAGCGGCTTATATTCATAAAATCACCTCACTGGATCTTGTGTCTCCTTCCTGCTCTTGGACTAACTAGACACTTCATTCAGTTAAATCAGAAGTCCATTCTGATTGGAAGCTTTCAGCCTGTGATCATGGAACAGTATTATGGCTGCTACCCCCAATAATGATAATGAATAATGCTTTTTGAGGAGCTTCCTTTGGGTCAGCCATTTGCTAGGTGCTATTCATTAGTTTTCTATTCATTGGTTTTCTTATCACCCATTGGATCTCCGCAGTAATCCCATTTCAGAGTCTAGGATACCAAGGCCTGGCAATATATGACAGTGTTCCTGAATGGTAAAGAGCATCTAGGCCTCCTACTAGATTGCTTTGTGCCATTTCAGTGAGCCAGCATAATGGGCTGGAGAGGGCTCAAGTGGTAGAATGCCTGTGTAGCAACTGTTCCAGCATATATATGGGTCTGTCTGTATGAGATGGGAAAACAACCCTGATTTGTCTCGCTGCCTTTCCCTTCAGACTTTTATTGGACGTTTTCGCCGCATCATGGACTCCTCGCAGAATGCCTACAATGAAGATACTTCAGCACTGGTAGCCAGGCTGGATGAGATGGAAAGGGGCTTATTTCACATAGGACAGAAAGGACTAAATGACTTTCAGTGTTGGGAAAAGGGTCAGGCTTCTCAAATCACAGCTTCCAACCTTGTTCAGAATTACAAGAAGAGAAAATTCACTGACATGGAAGACTGAAAATCTAAAGAGCACAGAATTGCTCTTAGGGGATTTATCCCTTGGGTGATAAGACCTGAATGACCTTGAGATCAAATCATGTTCCATTTTATAGTTTCTAACCTGCAGCAATCTCCAGAGTTGGGATTGTCTGGTGGGAAGAGGATGATCTAAAGGGTGCCCTGATCCTGTAAGTCTTCCAGGATTTTCATACCACTGGACCCACTGCCCAGACCTTTGGACCCAAGAGAAATCCATTTGTCTTAAGTAATAATCCAGTCAAGTTGGAACTGGGCTTCCTGTGTGTGGAAGTAGGACAGCCTCAGACGTCCACTTTCATTGGCAACAGTAGACATAAACAAAGTGGGTCACTTTCACCTGTTCACAAAGTGTTCTCTTGAGCTTGTTCATCCTCCTCATGGTTGAACAAAGGATAGCATCCCTGGCATGCTGTCCTGCCTTGAAAATATTTCCTGCAACCTGCCAGTGGGGAGTTACCCAGTTTCCAAAACAGTCCCAGGATGAAGGAGGACAAAGGAAAGACAGATGAATGGCATGGCAGGAAAGAATATGTTGCTTTCAGGTCCTGGAGTCTATAGTCAGCTGCAACCAACCCAGGGGGGACTTGTGAAACAGCCCCTGCTGTCACCAGGATCTTGGGGGCACCACACATTCCATTCCCTGACTAGAAACTGTCAGGCCATCATTTGGAATTTCAAAGTAGTCTATTAAAGGGTGTTATTGCATCTGGAGTCAGGACTGGAAGGTTGTGGGTTATGAAGAGTCCTGTTTGAGAAACCTAGTATGGGGGCTGGGAAGGTGGCTCAGTGGTAGATCACTTGCCTTGCATGCATGAGGCCCTGGGTTCAATTCCTCAGCACCACATAAGCAAAAAGAAAAAAGCCGGAAGTGGCACTGTGGCTCCAGTGGTAGAGTGCTAGCCTTGAGCTGAAGAGCTGAGGGACAATGCCCAGGCTCAGAGTTCAGGCCCCACAGCTGGACCCAAAAAAAAAAGAGAGAAACCTAGTATGGTAGATGTTTAAGTGAATAAGGGAAGAGACCTTGATGGTATATTTTTCCTGCAGAAAGTTCTGCATTATTTTTTTTCATTTTCTCTGCATTTAAGTAGGCTTATGTATCATAACTGGAAAGCAAATCCAACATACTAGTATGTCAAACAGTTGTTACATTTTGAACAACTCATTTGAGGTCCATTATGGAATTCAGAATAGATTCCAAAAATGGTCACTAACACAACCCCAGTTTCCTAAGTTAAAGGAAACCATCTTTTCAAGTGTCTCACTCATTTTCCACAGCCAATTGTTTTGTTCCAGTTATCATAAAGCTCTAGAAGGATACACAGTTCTAAAAGCATTTTCAAAATCAACATAAGCTGTGGGTCAAAGTTGATCTGGTGTCATGGTAGCAATATCAGCCATGTGTAAACTAAATGGGAGCCAGCAAAGCTGAGTCATGCCTGCTCCAGAGAACCCTTCCAACTGCTGGCCTACCTGTACAACTTCATCTTCACTGGGGCAGCACTGCTCCTTGAACATCAGATTGGTTGCCATCTGTTTCCTGGCTGAAGCTCCTCTAATCCACCACTGAATAAGGCTTTTAGATAATGGCCATTGTCTTCTGTTTTACTAAAAGCCTTATTCAGTGGTGGATTAGAGAAGGCATCGACAGTTCCAGAACCATAGAAAGACCTATTAAGAATATACTTAGTCCTATATTGGCTTTAGGAGAGTTGTGATTTTGCTTTCGGTGTTTCTGAATAATGGCATGATATGGAATTTTGCAGTGGCTGACTCACCTAAGGACGGCCAGGAGGTAAGCAAGTCTTAGTGGTGTTGGACAGTGGGGCATTAGGCAGGATATATCCAAGGTTGCTCTCTGCATTATCTTGGGTCCAATTTCTGTCAGGACTTGACTCAGTAAAAAGTCAACTCCTCTAGAACCTCTACAAACACTAAACTTGGGGAAAATCAAAGACAGCAGCCTCCTTATGGAGTACTATTGAAGCCTTAGCAGGGTCCAGAAGAGAATCCTTCATTTTCTTGCCCACTTGCATATCTTGTACATTCACCATTATTTATTGACAATCCAGGTCGCCACTTCTCACTGTTAGTGTGCTGAGATCTTGCCAAAGCTATGATGTTTTCTGCCTAGTTATTCAGGCCAGTTTCAGCATTGTCAGAATCAGTATTGCAGAATATTTCTTGGCATACTTGAACAGTTCAGTAGCACAGACCTGGGAGATCTCAGTTTGCCCAAGCACATTGAATGTGCAGCACCTGTACATAGTATGCACCTGTTTTGATGTACAAGTACCAGATGTAACTGTAAAGTAATTCTGCCATTCGCTCAGATGCACAGACCTAGAGCTAGAGGTCTGCATGTTGAAGGGTCTACAGCAAATGACCAAGTTGAAGAGCAATCAGCACTGCATGTCACACTGCTGGTTATAAACAATACCACAAGTCGTGTCCAGTTTCATTCCAGGTTCTTTGCCCTTCACCATGTTCGCATTGCTCTTTGATAACCTGCAGCTGGCTGGGGCTCCAGGTGTCTGAAAAGCACAGGTTCCCTGAGTTCTGCATATTGCTGCATAGAGGACCCTGACCATTTACTGGGAATCTGTTTAAGCCAAACCAAATGCTTTCTGACTAAGAAACAGGATTTCCTGGGATATATTGGACAGTGGACCCTTTCTCCACACTACTGTGCCCCCTCTCCTGATAGCTACAACTTGGAGAAAATTGCTTTTGTTGGAAATTTTACAAGGATTTAGGCATTTAGATCATACAGATATAAGCTTAGAATGACAGACATATGTTTAAAATGCCTGTTTTAGGATAAAGTTGTTTTTATGATTTAATTTTAGGGCTTAGATGATCAGGTTTTCCTACAAATTCATTCTATACAAGTACTGTTTCTAGCTCCAGGACTGCAAGTGTTCTGCAAACCATCCAAAAATTTTGTCTTTGATCCTGTGACAATAATACCCAAATAAATACTTGTTTTAATAATTGCTGTTTTGTTTTTTTGGGGTATGCCATTTTGATTGTTACCACCTCCATTCACAACTCCATTTTTCCTTCTGCTCATACAGCCTTAGCATCCTGCCAGACCTACCTTCTCACTCCCTCTTAGGTTTTACCTTTAAATCCTTTACAGACTCTGACCATCTCTTATTCCCCCTAGTGCTGTCATGTGGGTCCAGGCTCCCAACATTTCCTTTCTGGACTGCTGACATCATCTGTCTCTCCACATCTACTCTCCAGCCCTCCTTCATATTGTTACCATGCTAGCTTAGATGGAGCTAGGGCAGAAATCAAATCTTGCTGGGCACTGGTGGTTCATGCCTGTAATCCTATCTACTTGGGAGGAAAAGGATCACCGTTTGATGTCAGCCCAGGCAGAATAGTTCATGAGACCCTTTCTCAACCCACAGCTGGGGGCAAAGGTGCACCAGCAGGTGTAGGAAACTGAGAACAAGAAAATTGTTCCAGATCAGCCCAGGTAGAAAAGTCTGCAAGACTCCATGGGAAGTTTGGTGGTGTGTGTATGTGATCCCAACAACAACCAGGAACCTAAAAGGATTGAGGCTCAGATGAGCACCCCTTTCTCAAAATAACAAGTGAAGGGATAGGCAAGGCGGAGAATTATGGAAAGGGTGACACTGATCAAGATGGATTGTACTCAAGAATTGAAACTCCTTTTTACAACTATTAAAGATAATTTTTAAAAAATCTTATAAAACAGCTGGAGGGCTGTAAGCACAAGGCCTTGTATTCAAATACAGGTACTTCAAAAAAAAAAGATAGTTGTCCATTCTGCTCAAAGCCCTCCCATCTCTGAGAAGAGGGCTCACACAGATATGTAGCCCTATTTTTTTAAGTGACTTTATTCCATTGATCCATTAATCTGCTTTAGCAGAATCAATATTCTACCTTCTCCCTAAGAGAATTCTGAGCACCTCACAAAGTGACTTGAAGCACTTGGCACCATAGGCCCAGATTGCTCTGAAGTAAACTGTAATAAAGAAGTGTTAATCGACTCATTCAAACTATACTGAGGTCATTTCTAGGGTGCAGGCATAGCTAGAGCACTTGCCTAGCAGAGGTGAGGCCCTAGGTTCAATCCCAAGTACTGTTTAAAAAAAAAAAAGCTATTTCATATCTTTTTTATTCTACCATCCTTTAAGAAACCCCTTAGAACTGGTTATCTTTATGTTGAAACAACGGGCTGTAATTGTACCAAGACTGCCTTCAGTGAAAAAAACAAAAAGTGCAAGGTCATATATGTATGTTCCTGAAAGTAGATGTTTTTGTGTTCAAGAGGAAAGTCTGTACTTCAAGGACCTGGTCGAACAAAATATATAATACACATATAAGGATTACTCTATGCCAGGTGCCTGTAATCCTAGCTATTTAGGAGGTAGAGTTCTGGATGTTCATGGTTCAAAGCCAGCATGTACAGAAAAGTATCTCCAATTAACTACCAAAAAGCTGGAAGTGGAGCTATGGCTCAAGTGGTAGGGCAGTAGACTTGAGCAAAAATGCTAAAGGAAGGCTGGGAATGTGGCTTAGTGGTAGAGTGCTTGTCTAGCATGCATGAAGCCCTGGATTGGATTCCTCAGTACAACGTAAACAAAAAGCTGGAAGTGGTGCTGTGGCTTTTTTGCCATGAACAAAAAAGCTCAGGGACAATGCCCAGGCTCTGAGTTCAAGCCCCATATGCACTGTAACAATGATATACATCAACTTAGACTCATGTAGACTTTACCAGATTTTCCACTAATGTCCTCTCTTGCTTCAAAGTCCCACAATGCATTTAGAAGACAATCGTTTTTTAAAGTAAAACACCATCTAAGAGCTAGCGGCATAGCTCAAGTGGTAGAGCACTTGCCTAGCACACATAAGGCCCTGAGTTCAAATCCCCAGTACTAACAAAAACCAAAAAATAACTAAAAGCCCAGCATTGAGGTCATTGCTGTATTCCAGAAAACAGCTTAGTCAAGCAGATTCATAAGGAAGGAAGAGACGGTGCAATGTGCTTTTCCCCTAGATTTTTTACTTTTTCCCTAGGACCTGCATTTGACAGAAAGAGGCCTCTGTGGCTCAACTTAAAACTTCAAATATTCTCTCTCTGACAATCAGAAACGTGATTGTCTCCCCCTTTCTCTCCCAACACCCTTGAGCTAATTTTCCTTGTGTCTAAATGAGTTTAAAACAAGCACCACTTTATACACCAACATTATTAACAAGTGTCAGCACAGCTCTGAAAATAGTGCCTGGGACTCTCGTGTTTTAGAATTCATAAAGGAGCCCAGAGACACAGCTCATCTTGCAAACTCCCACCATGGCTAATTACAACAGCAAGCCAGCCTTACAAGGTTTAGAACATTTTCTGCTCCCATATCACCCTTGAAAGAGTTTGCCTGATTGCCACATGATTTGCATGTCTCACTTTGCACAACTAAAAATCTTACTTAAGAACTTTTCCCCCCTCCTTTGGACACACAAAAAAAGCAAATAACTAGCTAAGGAATATAGCCCAAGTGGTGGGTGAGTGAAGGATATTGTGATCTCTGAAGGAAAAGTGTGGCAGGATTGTTTTGAAGCTTGAAGAAAGACTGGAGACAGAAAATCTCTTGCAGTAGGATCCAAGGACAAAATGACAACGATCACTCCGGTGTTGCCTTATCTTAATGCAACCAAGAGGGCCTGGCGCTTATCGCTGTTCAGAAGCAGAACATTTGAAAAAAAAGTTTGATGGGGCCAAGAAGGTGGCTCAGTGGTAGAGCGTTTGCCTTGCATGCATGAGGCCCTGGGTTCTATTCCTCAGTACCACATAAGCAAAAAGAAAAAAGCCGGAAGTGGCACTGTGGCTCAAGTGGTAGAGCGCTAGCCTTTAGCTGAAGAGCTGAGGGACAGCACCCAGGCCCAACGACCGGACCCAAAAAAAAAAAAAAGTTTGAAAAGGACACCTTCATTTCCTAATTTAGCACTTCTTTGTTTGCTCTCATTTTTTTTTATTTTCTTTTTGGCAGTACTAGGGCTTTGGTTTGGAGCTCTAATTCATGGCTGGCACTCTACAACTTGAGCCACTCTTCCAGCCTGGTTTTCTGTGTGTGTGTGTGTGTGTGTGTGTGTGTGTGTGTGTGTGTGTGTGTGTGTGCACGTGCCAGTTCTGGGGCTTGAACTCAGGGCCTGGGCACTGTCCCTGAGCTTTTGTGCTCAAAGTTAGCACACACTCTACACTTGAACCACAGTTCCACTTCCAGCTTTTTTGGGATTGTTAATTGGAGATAAGAGTCTCACAGACCTTTCTGTCAGGTCTTACTTCAAATTGAGATCCTCAGATTTCACTCTCCTGAGTAGCTAGGATTACAGGCATGAGCCATTGGCACCTAGTGACTTCAGGCCAGTTTTTGCTGGTTAGTTGGTGATCGAGACACTCAAAAAAATTTTCCCCTTGGCTGTCTCCAAATTGAGATCCTCAGGGTTACAGCCTCTTGAGTAGCTAGTATTACAGGCAAATGCCACACTGGTGTGTGGGGGTGTGTGTGGGGAGGGGAGTGTGAATTGAGGCTTGAAATTGGGGCCTGAGCATAGTCTCTTAGCTTTTTCACTCAAGGTAGGTATGCTACCACTTGAGCCACAGCTCCACTTCAGGCTTTTTGGTTGTTAATGGAGATAAGAGCCTCATGTACTTTCCTGCCCAGGCTGGCTTCTAACCAAGATCCCTCCCTGTTGTCTGTCTGATGGCCAAATCCCTTGGGGATCCATGCTGATGAACAGATCGTCCAGGTTCTGTTGCAGTGCCTCAGGATGGCCATGAATGCTGAGAAATCAGAAAACTAATATATTGAGAGCCAGATGGTGGAGTTATGGTTTATTAGATCTTTTAAAACAGATAGCTGCTACATACAATCTCAGAAATCATAAACAGAGAGACCCATAAAGATGAGCTCATCCAGACTATTAAAAAAGTACCTTTGTTACCAGCATCATTTACTCTTTACAAGATCTCTAAGAAGTAAACTACTGGTACCTGCATTTTACAGAGGAAAAAGGCTCAGACCAAGTACTGGTGGCTCCTACTTGTAATCTTAGTTATTCAGTGTAGGGTAATGGGTTATTGCCATTATTAGACACATTTTTGCAAGCCAATATTTCCCATTTGGTTTTAAAATAGGGAGAACAGGAACATCACATGTAGACTGGCTGACACTGAACTAACCAAACTGAGCAAATTTGAGCAATCTCAAGCCTTTTTATTTTTCTTGCCAGTCTTGGGACTTGAACTGAGGGCCTAGGTACTGTCCCTGAGCCTCTCTGTGCTCAAGACTAGCACTCTACCACTTGAGCCACAGTATAACTTCTGGCTTCTTCTGTTTATGTGTTGCTGAGGAATCAAACCAAGGGCTTCATGTCTGCTAGGCAAGCACTCTACCACTGAGCCACATTCCTAGCCTCTCAGACCTTTTTTTTCTCTTTTATATAACACCTCTAATTGCAAAAATAGTATTGAAATTTAAAGTTCCATTTCAGGCCATGGTACACATACTAACTTACATTGAGACCAAGTTAAATTACAGAGAGATTAATTTTATTTACTTATTTATTTTTTTTTGTCGGTCGTGGGGCTTGAACTCTGGGCCTTGGTTCTGTCCCTTAGCTCTTCAGCTCAAGGCTAGTAGCACTCTACCACTTGAGTCACAGCACCACTTCTGGTTTTCTGGTGGTTTATTGGAGATAAGAGTCTCATGGACTTTTCTGCCCAGGCTGGCTTTGAACTGCAATCCTCAGATCTCAGCCTCCTGAGTAGCTAGGATTACAGGCATGAGCTACTGGCACCTGGGTAACTTTTTTTTTTTTGACAAAAACCTTCAGGGCCTGGGAAGGTGGCTCAGTGGTAGAGTGCTTGCCTTGCATGCATGAGGCCCTGGGTTCGATTCCCAGCACCACATAAGCAAAAAGAAAAAAGCCAGAAGTGGCACTGTGGCTCAAGTGGTAGAGCGCTAGCCTTGAGCTGAAGAGCTGAGGGACAGCGCCCAGGCCCAGAGTTCAGGCCCCACGACCAGACCCAAAAAAATAAAAAACCTTCAATAGTGGGGAGGATTGAAATTAGAAAACCCCTAAGTCCTCAAGAAACTTATATTTTGCTAGGTCAAATAACTTGATTACAATGCCAGATAACAAGTTTACACAGACACAGACATACACACATGTAGGTGTGCGTGCACACACACATACCTACACTATGCACATAAATTTTATAGAGAGCAAAAATGAAGGATGGCTGTAAACTCTTTTGGAATTCCAGCAATAAGATGACACTATTTTGCCCAATTTTTAGAACTGCATGGTCAGTGCTAGAATAGACAACACCAAACAAAAAAAGGCTAAACTCAAAACCCAAAATTTTTGACAACAATGTGTTTAGCCATCTTTGCTAACAAAACATACTAGATGGTCAGATCTCCAGGGCCTGTGAAGAAAGGCAGCAACTTGTTAGCAAGGGACATTAGAATAAATGAGTGGAGGAGCAGTAAGCTTGGTGGAAGGGTAACTACCAAAACACCAAACACTCAGGAGACTGAGACCTGAGGATTGTGGTTCGAAGCCAGTCATGGCAGGAAAAACCTTGAGACTCTTATCTCCAATTAACCACTACAAAGCCAGAAGGAGGGCTCTGGCTTAAGTGATAGAGTGCCAACCTTGAGTGAAAAAGCTAAAGGACAGCACACAGACCCCGAGTTTAAGCCCAAAAAGAAAAGAGTAAAAAAAAAAAAAAAAGAAGAAAGAAAGGAAAAAAGGAAGGCTTAGTGGGTTTAAGAAAATGTCCAGTCACACATCAGCCAGAGTCAGCCAGGCCTGGAACCCAGATTGGGCCAATTCTGAGGGTCAGGTTCCTAACCCTGTACTGACTGGATAGTTAGCCACAGAGCCAGGCCAGGGAAGCCCTGTCCCACAATGCCATGACCCACAAGGCATATCTTGCCACAGTCTTAATCCTCTATGGCAGCTTCTACTGGAAGTTCCACAGCCACCTCTCCTGTGTGTTTCCTTTGACAAATGTGGCCCAAGCAATACCCATGTCCCATAACCATTGTCTGTAATGGAACTAGACTCATCTTTTATTTCAAAACACAGCTCAAGTCATTGACAATTCATGCTCATTCCTGAGATTGCAAGTTGCTATTTTTGAAAAGTTATTTGGCATGCCTCCGGGGCCCAGGCTTGTTTAATCTGGGTATCTCAATTGGCAGAACACTGAGTGGCCTCTGGGTTTGAGTGTGTGTGTGTGTGTGTGTGTGTGTGTGTGTGTGTGTTTGTGTGTGTGTGTGTTTGTGTGTGTGTGTGTGTGTCTAATCTGGCTGCTACCAGAACTCCTCCACCTCCCTCTGCTTCCACCTCCAGTCCCTTGAACAAAACAAAATAAGGATTGCCTGATAGTTGGCCTCTGAGAAAAGTCTCCAGGTTGTTTGTAGAAAGAAGAACATACAAGGCTCAACTAGCTCCTGCAGGTATGACTGGCTGACTCCTGGCCTCTTCTGTTCAGAAACAACTTCCACAGCTATCTGCCCCCCCCACTCCCCACCCCCCCCAGCGAGGCCTGCCTAGTGCCAGAGGTGGGTGCACGGTTCTAGGTAGGGAAAGGAAAGACTGTTAAGTATGGATGGTAATGGACTGTAACAAGATGTAACAGGCAGTGACTTAAATAAAGACACTGTGAAAAGCAGCAGCTAGGGGCTTCTTTAGGTGATGAATTCAGGAAAGGGTTCTCCAAGGAAGGGTGAGGAGCTGGCTGGGTGAAGAGCCCAAGGAAGACATCATTCCAGGTAGGGAAGATAGCACGTGCCAAGGTCCTGGCATGAGAGAAGTTGGTGGCATGGCAGGTGGTTGGCAGGAGTGTGTACAAGAGTGGCAGGTGAGGTAGGGGAAAGGAACTAGGGACCAGATCCTTTGAGGGGTGAAAAGCTGATGGAGCTGGCGATCAGGGGGAGGAGGTGACAGAAGAGATCTAAGGAGACTGAAAGGCAGGAGTCCAGGCAAGCTCTTGGCCCAAGGCAAGTTCACCCTTCAATCTAAAGAGGATGGCCAAAGGAGTGACTTATTTTAGTTATTAGTACAGATTAGTTATACCAGGGGAGGTTTCATTTTGTGACATTTCTATGCTTGTACACAACATCTTCCAATCATATGGCCCCCAGAAAGGCACCATTTATGAATTTATTAGAACCACAACTTCCAGTACTGTACGCCTGCCCTGCAAAGTCCCCAGAGCACCAAACACAGAGCCTCCAATTGTTAGCTGTCCCATTCCAGAATGTGCCTCAGTGTCAAGAGGAAGATATGTGTGGTGGGGTATGACAACACCCGAACACCACACCCACCCTGGCATAGATCAAGGACCTGGAAGAGCTGATTTCAAGGTGGGAAAGGAGAGGCAGAAATGGTGAAACTTCAATGGGCCCTGTGTGCTCTAGGCAAGGTGTGAAAGGAATTTATATTTCCTGCAGCAGGTTAGAAACCTTGAATATGGTTATGAATTAAGCAAAACAGACAACCGGCAGCACTGATGAACAGCTCACACCTGTATTTCTAGCTACTCAGGAGGCTGAGACCTGAGTATCACAGCAAGCCTGGGCAGTAAAGTTCATGAGACTCTTATCTCCAAGTAACCACCAGAAAACTGGAAGTGGTGCTGTGGCTCAAAGTGGTAGAGTGCTAGCCTTGAGCAAAAGAAGCTCAAGGACAGTGCCCAGGCCCTGAGTTCAATCCCCAGGACTGGCAAAAAAAAAAAAAAAAAGCAAAACAAACCCTGGGGATGAAGCTTGGTGGTAAGCACTTACCTAGAATACATGAAGGGGCCTGGGTTCAATCCCCAGCAGGGCCAAAAAAAGTCAAGTGGAAAACTGATCATACTTCTCTGGGCTAGCAGCCAGAAGGGACCCCAGTGCAGCCAGAACACATGTGGGAGGGCCAGAGTGGCTCTATTAACCAGCTAGGATTTTATGACATTGGCCAAGACCTGCTCCTTTCTGCAGTTCCTATTCCACTTCTAAAGGCATTAGTAGTCTCCAAGCTCTACAAAAGCACTGCAGTTCCAACTCCCACTTCTCAAATAAGAAAACTGAGACACAGAGGGATAATGCCTGCCCGCAGGTCACATGACTAATAAACAGGCAAAGCTGGGATTTGAACCCATGTGCTCTCAGCCCCAAACCTCAGCCTTTAACTATGAACTGATTCTGCCTGGAACAACTAATGCACTAAAAAAAATGACACCTTATTTACTCTCAAAGATTTAAGTTGGCTTGAGAAGCAACAATGGACCCATCACTCACACCAGGTATGGGAGCAGGGCCCAAAGGACCCTCTCCCCAAGTTTTACTGCCTGCTGTGACTAGAGCTGTTTTCTCCTGGCCCCACCACTGGCCAGCCTATAAATGCTTTCTGCCCCTTGGGCTCTGAATCCTTAAGCTCACTTCAAAGTCATTCCCAGATGTACCAAGAGACCACCCTACCACCTGTGGAACTCAAACTCTACCAGGTCCTCTGGGTTGCAAAAAATAGGGGACTCAACGCCTATTTGGGTTCTATTTTTATTAAAACCCCATTAACTTGTTTCTAGCAGAGCAATTAAAGTGTCAGGCCTGCTGCTCTGCAGGCTGTGGAGGCAGCTGGATTGTGGGCTGTTCTCAGGGAGAACTTTCTATGCAGAAGGACCCCTGAGGCTGGAGTATTGGCTTATTCTCAGCACCAAGGTGCTGTTTTCTTAGCAGGTGATTGGCTAACACCCACTGCAGCTGGACTAAATTTACTGAGGTTGAAGATAACCTAACTCCCCTCACCTTGTCTTTTTTTTTTTTTTGTCAGGCGTGGGGCTTGACCTCAGTTGAGCCACAGTGCCACTTCCAGGTTTTTCTGTTTATGTGGTACTGAGGAATCAACTCAAGGCTTCATGCATGCTAGGCAAGCACTCTACCACTAAGCCACATTCCCAGCCCTTCCTTCTTTTTGAGACAGAGTTGTCTTCATGTAGCCCAGGCCCATCTCAAATTCAAGATCCTCCTGTCTCAGCCCCTCAGAGGCTGGGATTATAGTGTGTGCCACTATATCCAACTCTACTTTTGTCATCTACCTTCCACATTGCTCCAAGATCTTTACATTATGGTTCTTGCTTGAGAAATAAGGTAGAATGTTCCAGAAGATCAAATTGCTGTTTACATATCATTTGTCTACACACTGAGGACTGAGCCTGTTTCTAATCCTGACAAGTGGTCAAGATTTTCTGTCAATTTGCCAAGGGATTCTAGAGTTTGGAAGCTGCAAGACTGTGTGTTTGAGTGCATATGATTGTATATGAGTGTGTGTTTGTGAAAGTATGTCAATGTGGATGTGGTTGTGTGAGGTAATGAAAGTATGATTGGTTATACAAGTGTGAGTGTGAATGCGTTACATGTGTACATGTATGTGTGGGTGCTCATGTGTGTCACGTGTGAGTGTGAATAGATAGCTGTGGGTGGGGTGCCTGTGGCTCACACTTATAATCCCAGGAGGCTGAGATCTGAGGATTGTGGTTCAAAGCCAGCCCAGGGCAGGAAAGTCCATGAGACTCTTATCTCCAATTAACTACCCAAAATGCCAGAAGTGGAGCTGTGGATCAAGTAGTAGAGTGCAGGCCTTAAGCAGATAAAGCTCAAGGACAACACCAGCACACATAAGATAGCTGTGTTCATTCAAGTGTGTTTTCACATGTCCTGTAGCCTCTAGAAAACCACCAGCACCCTGTGAGAGGATGAGCATGCAGAAAGGCTTGGGCAATACCCAGGTGTTCCCAAATCACACTTTGGATGTTGCTAACTAGAAATAGAGTTCAGTCCTTGGAGCACACATATTATTTCTTCCTTTCCCTTTCCCCCTCCTCCTCCAGATTTTTCTCATCCCTCACCCCCTCATGGAGGTAACATGCCCATCAGCAGGTGGCTTCCTTGAAGTCCTGCCCTACCATTCTGCTCATACACATAGGCTAACTTGTGTTGTATCTTGTATTTGTTCTATTCTGGGGCCTCACAAAGTGTCTTCTCAGGGGCCTGGCCACCTGCTTTGGTCTGGTTTCCATTGGGGGCAGGATTTTTCATGGTATGGAGCAACCTCCTGCTCCTTGCTGCTTGCCCTGGGAACCGCTGTGGGCTGTTGTATATTTTCATGCGGCCACAGTGGCTGTGGCTGGACTGCAAGCATTTCTGCAGGACTCCTGGAGTAGAATCAATGTCTCAAAGGCAATGTGCATTGAAAATTTTTAAATGCTACTGTCAAATTATGTTTCCAAAGGGCTGCATTTTTCTTTTTTAAAAAATAGATAAGTACAAGGATAATTCATAGTCAAGAGTGTGTGCATGAGCATATGTGTGTTTAGGATTAAGTCTCACCGTATAGCTCAGGCTGACCTCCAATACCCAGTTTTCCCACCTTCATCTGACAGCTGTTACATCTGCTGCCACTACACCCAACTTGTTTGTTTTCCTTGTATATTTGTAAGAATATGAATTACTGCAGGGTGTGGCACCTGCCAATAATCCCAGTGGGAGGCATAGGTTGGGGGATTAAGGTCCAAGGCCAGCCAGGCAAAAATCACGGGACCTTATCTAAAAATGAACCCAACACAAGAAGAGCTGGAGATGTGGTAGAGCACTTCCTAGCAAATGCAAAGCCCTGAATTCAACCCCACAGTACCACAAAGATGTTCAAGTGCAAAAGTCCCTTGTCTACACCATGGTCACGCCAAAGGCCTTTGTGTAACTATAGCATGGAGTGTTGAACACACAGAACAGTTTAAGCCTGGGTTCCTGGTTCAGACCCACAACTTCAAATCCTTGCTCTAGTATGTCTTCTTGTCTTCTCCTGTCCTTCTGCCTGTTTCCTGGCTTGCAAAGGGAGACAAATAAGTAGGTTTTAGGTGGTTGTTAGATTAAATGAATTCACATGCATAAACTGTTTAGAACTGGGTCTGGCATGGGGTAGGTGGTAATTAAATGTCAGCTCTTATTATTTCCAATAGTTGGCTTTTGTAACATCCCTAACCATCTCTTTGCACACATCTGTGATTACTTCTGAGGGATAAATTCCTAGAGGTGGAATAGCAACATTGAGTCATTAGCATATTTATAAGATTTTGAATGCATAGTATAAAACTCCTTTCTGAAGATTCACACTCAATAGCTGCCCCAGGACTGGTTTTTAGGGGTAAACAAAAGGAACACAAATCTTTCCACTCATGGCGTTTCAAGGCAGGTAGTGTTTTAGTTTTGCTGGTGGTGGCATTTTTCCAGGGCTCAGGACAAAACCCAGGGCCTCACATCTACTATTCCCCACTGAATTCCATCCTCAGCCCCCTCACAGGGTTTTCATTGGAAAGGAGTAGAGTGTACGCTAAGTTAACAAGTGATCTATGCAGAAGTGGCCAATGCTACAGAAAAAAAAAAAAAAAGAAACTAAAAGGGATGGGGTTGGGAATAATAGGACAGCATGAACAACATGCAGTTCTAAGGAGAGGAGAACTCCCCAAGGAAATAGCATTATAGTGAACACGTCAAGAAGGGAACATACACACCTGGGAAAGATGTTCTAGGTAGGAGAAATGGCAGATGCAAAGGTTTTGAGGCAGAGACTTGCCTGGAGTTTGAGGAGGCTGTTACAGCAGAGAAAGGCAGAGGAGTCAGTGAGGGGACGGAAGCATGCCATCAAGGATTGGCAGGCTGAATCAAACTATGCTTTGGGTGCAGTTTTAATTTTTGTAAGTTCAAGTCTGGAGAGATGAAGTAGAAATTCAGGGTGACAAGTAGAACAAACCAAAATGTGTTTTCCTAGTTTAACCTGCATTTAAAAGAACCAGGAAGAGCCAGGCCATGGTGGCTCACCTGGAATACTAGCTACGCAGAAGCTGAGATCGGAGGATTATGGTTCACGGCCAGTCTGGGCAGGAAAGTCTGTGAGACTTATCTCCAATTAACTCCCCCCAAAAAAGCCAGAAGTAGAGCTGTGGCTCAAATGGTAGAGTCCTAGCCTTAAGCACAAAAGATCAGGGACAGTGCCAACGCCCTGGCACAAAAATAAAAACACCACACACACACACACACACACACACACACACACACACACACACACACACACACACACACACACACACACCACCCAGAGGAAGTGAGAGTACTATTGCAGGAAAATCAAACCAGTTATTTTTCCTACAACAGTAAAGCAAGGGTAAAATGAGGTGTGACCTTGTGGGGGTTACTGAATCTTGTTCCCAGACAGCAATTTGAGACAGTGACTCTGAGAGGAATTTAGGTCTGAGATGACAGGGCCCAGGGTAGGGGTCCCCAGTCTGAGATACACAGGGAGACTGCCTGTAGTATAGCACATTGTCCTCGGGGACCACCATGGTAGGTGGTATGGAACTTTCACCTGCTTCTCCAACTGGAGAACCTGGACCTGGAATAGACTGGATCATGCCAGGAGCCAGGCAAAGGAGCAGACCTGAGCTGTGTACAGTTATACATGAGTGGAGGCAAATCTAGGCATGGAGTGGAGGCTAGTAGTTGCACTGGTTGACACGGAGTCAGAGATGAACCCTGGCGCCATGGAGTCATCTACACCTGGCTCTGAGCTCCCATTTATGCTTTGCTTATCAGTAGTATAGTCACACTAGTCACCTCCTGTGTACAGGCACTGGGCCAAGTGTGTGGAGGAGCTACCAGTTCCTGTGGGGAAGGAAGGGACATTTCATACAGAGAACCTCGGCTTAGTCCCCTTGGCCTTCCTGCCTCCCAGTGAATGTTTGTCAGCTCCTTCTACTCTGTCCTTTCGTCATTTCATTTTCCCCTCTTTTTCTCTCCCCCTTCCTTCCTTCCTTCCCTTCTTTCATCTTTTCCTCCTTTCTTTCTTCCTTCCTTCCTTCCATCCTTCCTGCTTCCCTCCCTCTCTCCATCCCTCCCTCTTTCCCCTCTTCCCTCCCTCCCCCTTTCCTTCTTTCTATCTAGTTTTCTCACCATGATCCGGAGTTGACATAAATATATCATTCTTCCTGGTCACTGGATCCTAATTTGTTTTCATTTTTTTTTCAGGAACAGTAAATGCTTGTTGAAAAGGTAAAGACAATATGAAAACATCCAAACAGAAAGGGCACATCCTCATCACTTTTGTTCCTGCTCTTTCTCTGTCACTACTGAGTTTCTTTTTCCATTCCAGGTAAGACATTTTTCATGCATGAATTTCTGTAGTCTTTATAGACAGGAAGAGAATATGAGCTGTCTAGCTTTCTGCTGTGTTCCCTGGGCCTGGCCCATGTATGCATGGAAGATACTTGTTGAACAAATGATTGTGAGTTTCTGAAATTTGACTTTCATGAAAACCAAGGCACAGACATCCTCCTCCTCATCTACTTCACTCTTGCTAAGGCTGGGTCCCATTCCACAGAGCATCTGCCTTAATGACGTCTTTGTGCTTCCCATATCTGCATACTAGCATATATGTGTATTTCTGTAGGCAAGTGTGTAGATGTGTTAGTGACCTCCCCCAGGCACCCAAATCCTAATCCTAAGAACCTGTCAATTTCTTGATTTCTATGGCAGACGGGGCTGCAGCTGTGATTCAATTAAGGCTCTTGTGTCATACTATCCTTTGGGGTTTTTGCTGGAAAACAGAATCAAGTCTGACCGAGTGCCTTTCTCACAGAATCCTCTAGTGTATAGGTACAGGGAGCGCTGTGGTGCACCTCTGAGTGCCTTGCACCTGCTTTATCACACACAATAGTGACTGCACTTAGACTGGTTTTATGATGTTACTCTAAAGTGGTTTCTTGGGGCTGGGAAGGTGGCTCAGTGGTAGAGCGCTTGCCTTGCATGCCTGAGGCCCTGGGTTTGATTCCTCAGCACCACATAAGCAAAAAAGAAAAAAAGCCAGAAGTGGCGCTGTGGCTTAAGTGGTAAGAGTGCTAGCCTTGAGCTGAAGAGCTGAGGGACAGTGCCCAGGCCCAGAGTTCAGGCCCCATGACCGGACCCAATAAATAAATAAAGTGGTTTCTTTTTAGATTGCAGTTGAGAAGCTATTTATTTTTAATCATGCCAGGTACCAAAACTGTAAGGGAATTTTGCTGTTTCCAAGATTTTGTTACATTTACTTTTTTCTCTTTGAAATGGAATATGCTGTCTCTAGGTTTTTGTTCAGATGACTACAGAACCTGGAAAATATGTAGATGCAAGACATACTGTTGTTACTAGTTTTTCATATATATACACAACATATATGTATGTATATATATAAACAACATATATGTGTATGTATATATATATTTACATATATATATATATATGCTTACAACAGCAATAAGAACAAGCAATAAGAACAGCAAAAGCTTAAAGATAAAATGGCTGGTTATCAGCCAGGTGATGGTGGCTTCCAGCAACTCCAGATACTGAGAAGTAGAGGATCCCAGTTTGAAGTCAGCTGAAGCAGAAAATTCCTCAAAATTTCATCTCCATTTAACCAGAGAAATGCTGGACTAGAGGTGTCGCTCAAGTCACAAGCAAGAAAGCTGAGCAAGTGCTCAAAGCTCTGAGTTCAAGCCTCATTACTAGCTAAAAAAAATTAAATAAATTAATTGCTAGTTATCTAACTCCATTCAGGCTGCTATAACAAAATACTGAAAAGTAAGGTGCTTACAAATGACAGTATGGCAGGGGGCAGTGGGGGCAGGGGAGGGGAGGGCAGGGGGAAGAAATCTATTTTTTTTTCCAGTTCTGGGAACTAAGAAGTCCAAGGTCAAGGTGTGACTATGTTGTCTGCTAAGGGCACATTTCCTGGTTCATGGATGGTGCCTTCTCACTGTCTGTTTGCATGTTGAAAGTGAGTTGGCACCCTGAGGTCTCTTTCGTAGGCACTATTCCCAATTGTAAGGCTCTGTTCTCAGAACCAAACCACATCCTCAGAGGCTCTACCTCTAATGCCGTCATCTTGGTGAGTAGCTTTCAAAATATGGACACTGGGAAAGGAGGGGGTGGTAATGGGGACTTGTTTTCCCTATTCACTGGCTGCATCTGCTGTGGTCATTCACTCCTACCTACCCCCTCATGCCTTCTATAGGCCTATAACCTTTTTTTTTTTTTTTTTTTTTTTGGTCAGTCGTGGGGCTTGAACTCTAGGCTTGGGCACTGTCCCTATGCTCTTCAGCTCAAGGCAAGTGCTCTACTGCTTGAGCCACAGCGCCATTTCCAGTTTTCTAGTGGTTTATTGGAGATAAGAGTCTCACGGACTTTCCTGCCCGGGCTTTGACTGTGATCCTCAGATCTCAGCCTCCTGAGTAGCTAGGATTACAGGCATGAGCCACCGGCGCCCAGCTTTTAGGCCTATAACCTTGTGACTCGTTCTGGTGCTATTGGCTCATTTTTTATCTTGGGCTTTATTTCCTTTTCTCCCTGATGACTTTCACTTCGACTAAGGAAATGGTGAGATTAGACCCTTGGACATCAAGCTACTGACTGGTTCTTCATGGCTATTCAGCCTCATGTGCTTTTGGAGACTGGAAAGAGCAGGTGGAGTTGTCCTCTTAAATACTGAGAGAATGGAAGTAGACTGACATTGTCATAAATAATGCACTGGGCAAAAAGCCTCCACATCAGAAATAGCTCAACCTCAGGGTCTTTAATGCCTAAGAAATGATTCATAGCAGACAGAAAGCCTCACAGCTCAGAACAAGGCCTGAACTCATGTTGGAAATTTTATTTTATTAGTGTTGGAATGACCACACTGTACAAAATGGAAGCATAGATGCTGCTGACCTTATCCAATGAAAAATGAGTCAAAGATTTGAGTAGAAGAGTCGTAAAAGAAAATCTATGCAGCCGGGTGCTGGTGGCTCTCACCTGTAATCCTAGCTACTCAGGCTGAGATCTGAGGACCACAGTTCAAAGCCAGGCTGGGAAGGAAAGTCTGTGAGACTCTTATCTCCAATAAACCACTCAGAAAACTGGAAGTGGTGCTGTGGCTCAAGTGGTAGAGCCTTGAGCTGAAGAGTTGAGGGACAGTGCCCAGGGTTCAAGCCCCATGGCTGACAAAAAGAAAAGAAAAGAAAAATGAAAATCTATGCACAGCCATTATGGACAAATAATCATTCAACAGAAACGTGCATTTAAACTATAAATGCAAAACCGCTAATATACCTTCTCCAGGAAAGCTAAATGCAAAACCGCTAGTAGACCTTTCCAGAAAAGCTAAATGCACAACTGCTAATATACCTTCTCCAGAAAAGCTAAACTTAAAACTAAAACTGAACCAGAGCCAGGGGTAATCCCAGCACTCAGGAGGTTAAGGCAGGAGAATGGTGACTGTGAGCCCAGCCCAGGCCACATAGTGAAACCTTCTCTAAAAAAAAGTGTGGGGAGGACTAAATGCTAGTTTGCATATTGATCTACTCCTATCTTGAGGGGATGGGAAATGGCCCATCACCCTATCTTTGTAAAAGAACTGAAGTCTTTTTTTTTTTTTTTGTAGGTCATGGGACTTGATCTCAGGGCCTGGGCACTCCCTGAGCTCTTCTGCTCAAGGCTAGTGCTGTACCATTTTGAGCCAAAGTGCCATTTCCAGATTTTTTTAGTGGTTAATTGGAGATAAGAGTGTCATGGACTTTCCTACCTGGGCAGTCTTTGAACCATGATCCTCAGACCTCAGCCTCCTGAGTAGCTAGGATTACAGGTGTGAGACACCAGCATCCAGCTAGAACTGAAGTCTTATTTCAGTTCAATAAAAAGAAACTAATCCTTCTGGCAAAATCTCAGATAAGCCTGGCTTTTATGAACTTGTTAAGCTTTTGTTTTCTAGCACTAGGATTTGAACTCTGTGCCTTACACTAGCTCAGCTTACTTGCTCAGCTAGTGCTCTATTACTTGAACCATGCTTCCAGGCCTGATTTTTGCTAGTTGTTTTGGAGATGGAGTCTCACAGACTTCCCTGCCTGGGCTGGTTTCAAACCATGATCCTCTGTATTGCAGCCTCCTGCATAGTGAGGCCTACAGCACCATAGTAAACAAATTTTTTTTTAATGTGAGAATGCTGTACAGAGGAGTTACAATTACAAGGGCAAGATAATGAGTACATTTCTTATCAAGCATTGTTGCCTCCTCGTTTCCCCTTCCCATCCCTTCCCATACTCCTCCCCTCCCTCCACCCGATCCTCCCCCCACTCCCCACCAAAGTTGTTAAGTTGTTTTTTGACATAATGACTTGTACATCTCATTGTTGCAATGGGTCCACCTTTATCACTAGTTAAATGATTTGTTTTTTTCCTTCCCCTCCACAAATTATATCTACATCAAAAACAGTGAAAGTATGGGTTATACTGTGGGGGAGGGACATACAAAGCAACATAGAAATCATCTTATAAATATGATAGAAACAATTGCATGAAAGGAAAAACAAAAACAAAAAAAAACATTTGAATACTTATCTTGGGGTTCATTCCCCTAACATCAACTTATCTGACCTTTTCTGCTTGACTCAGACATATACTAGATGATCCTTAACAGAAAGAATAGTGCTGGAGGAATACCAATACCAAATTTCAAACTCTACTACAAAGCCATAGTAATCAAAACAGCTTAGTACTGGCACAAGAATAGACCCCAGGACCAATGGAATAGCCTTGAAAACCCAGAAATTAACCCAAAGACCTATAGCCATCTAATCTTTGATAAAGGAGCTAAAAAAATAGAATGGAAGAAAGACAGCCTCTTCAGTACATGGTGCTGGAAAAATTGGTTAACTACTTGTAGGAAACTAAAGCTAGATCCTTATATATCACCTTGCACCAGAATCAACCCCAAATGGATCAAAGACCTCGGAGTCAAAGCAGACACTGAAAACATTAGAGGATGGAATAGGAGAAACCCTAGGTCTCCTTGGCACAGGCCGAAATTTTCTTAATAGAGACCCAGAAACACAACAAACCAAAGAAAGGTTGGACAAATGGGATTGCATGAAATTGCAGAGCTTCGGCATGGCAAAGCACATAGCTAGCAAGAGCAATAGAAAACCCACGGATTGGGAGAAGATCTTCACTAGCCATACAACCAACAAGGGTCTCATATCTAAAATATACCTGGAACTTAAAAAATTAAATCCCCCAAAACAAACTTTTATAAACCTGTAAAGGGCTTTGACAGAAGCAGAGTCCTCTGTAAATAAGCCTGGCTCTGCTCAGAAAGAGAAACAAGACCCAGACTAATAATTATGTTTAGAAAATAACATGTATTTAAAAGTGGAATAGAAGTTGAATTTTTAACATGTTAACTTTGTGGTTTGATATAGCTTAGATATATGAACTTCCTTTTTAGTGACAGTAACATTTTTCTTATTTATTATTAAAAGTTATACTTTCCAAATTAAAAACAGGGAGAAATAAAACAGACAAAATAAAGGGGAAAAACTAAAAATCTTAACACCCAGATAGAGCAGCTGTTTGTGTCCAAAGACCCAGGTGCCTAGGAGAACCCCAGCAGCCTTACAGTGATCTAGAATGTTTGATTTTTCAGATTTCAGACTGGCCTCTGAGCCTGGGCTGGGCCCTGATGGGTAGACACCTAATCTTAGGCCTCAGCTCTGTGATCCAAAGAGCTGTGTGAATCTCAGTTCAAAGAAAATCAAGATGGGAAATATCTGCAGAGCAGTCAGTGCAGCAAACAAGTTTTAAAGCACCCTGGTTTTTGAAAACAGGATTATTAAATTAGCAAAAGGAAACACATTCGACCCTGCAGAGCTTGGTTTCCAAATGTCTTTCTGGAATAATTAGCTCCAGGCATCAGGAACCTGGTACATTCACCACAAGAAGGGAATAGTGGCAGGGCTGCAGACGCTAGGATGGCCCTGGGGTGTGCAGAAGAGGGCTCGGGGAACTCATGTGTTGGCATATGCCTATAAACCCTGCACTCAGGACGTGGAGGGAGGAGGATCAAGAATTTGAAGCCAGTGTGACATTATAAGATCCTCAAGAAAAGAAAACAAAGGGCTGGGAAGATGGCTCAGTGGTAGAGTACTCGCCTAGCATGCATGAAGCCCTTGGTTCAATTCCTTAGCACCACATACACAGAAAATACAAACAAACAGAAAACAGAAGTGGCGCTGTGGCTCAAGGCTCAGGGACAGCACCCAGGCCCTGAATTCAAGCCCCAGGACCAGCAAAAAAAAAAAAAAGAAAGAAAAAGGCTGGAGATGAAATTCAATGCTAGAGTGCTCTCTTATCATGCACAAGGCCCTGGGTTTCATTTTCAGTATTGCAAAAGAAAAGAAAAAGGAGGGGCTGGGAAGGTGGCTCAATGGAAGAGCGCTTGCCTTGCATGCATGAGGCCCTGGGTTCGATTCCTCAGCACCACATAAGAAAAAGCTGGAAGTGGCGCTGTGGCTCAAGTGGTAGAGCTGAGGGACAGTGCCCAGGCCCAGAGTTCAGGCCCCACGACCTGACCCTCTCCCCCCCCCATGCCAAAAAAAAAAGAGAGAGAGAAAAGAAAAAGGAGAAAGCTTGGAAAAGGGACTATCCCACAAAACCAGGCATCTCTGCCAACAAGAGGAGGCTCATTGGCAGAGTGCTAAAAGCATGGCTTCAAGATCTAGCTATAGTTTTGGCTCTACCATAAACCACCTAAAATATTGGGCAGTTTCTTAACTTTCACGTGTCTTACCTTTCATCTCAAAGGGAGATAATCATATACTACTTGATAGGATTGTGGCAGCAAACAGAAGTTTTCTGTCTATTTGCCATCTGTCATTGCTGTGGTCGCTCGTGTAAAGAACAAGGTAGAAGACAGGCAGGCCTATGTTCATGAGGGTCACAGATGATTCCCATTGGCATTGGAGCAAAGCCAAGGTCATTGAGATGATTTGGAACCTTACAACCAGACTCTTGCTGATTCACCATGGACAGGAAACCACAGATGAGATTTAAAGCTAACAACGCTGGTCTCCATGGCCTCTGAAACAGTCCGTCACTCCTGGTCCTCTCATCTGCTATTGTTGCCTTAATATAGCTAAACCCACCCCACTCCTCAACAGACACCAAGTGCCCACCAGGCACAGGCCACAATGATGAGAAAGCTGGGTACACAGGGCTTCCTGGACACTGATTACCCAGCTACCTCTATTGTTAGGAGAGTGGGGGGGCCTGCACACTGTGTTCCCAGGTCTAGGGAAGCTCCTGCTGTGCTCCAGATGGGCTTCTGCTGAGCATCAATTGCCCTGAGCCCAAAGACAGTAGTGGTGACTGGAAATGGAGCAAAATCCTGACAGAAGCATGTTAAAATGAGAGGCTGCTAGAGATGGGATGGTCCCTTCAATTTCAACTTATTGTTTGGAGGAGGAGACTGGGGTTGTGATTATGAAAGTCCAGTGCTCTTCTAGAATAGTCTCCAACAAACTGCTGGGTTATTATTGGATTATTATTATTGGATCTCTCACTGGGCTACCCGTTCTGCTGCCATCAGAGAACTTATTAGAGACACAGAACCTTTCCTGCTCCACCCAGTGCTCCATAGCCCGGGATCATGGCTGAGTCACAAGGTCTCCAGATGATTCCAATAGTCTTCCACCAGTCACTCAGGACAAGGGCATTCAGCAGGTTAATCCAGGGTAGGGGAAAGGGAGATGGAGGGTCCTACCCTTTGGGTTTCCATGCAAACATCGGTCAATGCCTTAAATCTCAGCCAAAAAAAAAAAAGGAGAGTTTAGCCCAAAGTGTAATTTCTGTGGTTTCCTGGAGTTTTCACTTTTTCCAATTTGTAAGCAGCTGCTAAATCCAGGCATTTCCCATTTATAGACTTGGAAACAGGGGGAAAGAAACCAGCTATGGCCTACATTCTGTCTACCCAGCCGTCAGCTTCTCCCCTCTGGGCGCCCTTCCTGCCAAAGGTTAGTGTCCAACTGGTGCAGGGTTTTTCACCATGTACTGCTTTGTGCTGATGGCTTTGCCCACAATAAACCCACCATCATAATGACTCGATGTAGTTGTTGGAAGAGGACACTAATGCACAGAGAGTTTAAGCAACATATTCAATCACACAGCTCCAAGCTGTGGGCTCCTGGGGTCCTCAGGGGCTCTGGTCCTGACCTTAACTTTAGATTTAACCACTTCTTCCCACCCCTCTGGGAGAGAAGGGAGAATACACCACCACAATGACCACTCGTGGCCATCCACACTCCCATGCCACTCCACCACACACACCAGGGCGAGGGGACAGGAGTGTGGTGTTTGCTGCCTCTCCCAGGGAAGTCAGGAACTTGATGACTGTGACAGCTGGCTTGGCAAGAAGGAAACAGAGCTCACAAGGTGGCTTCTGTGGGTGGGAAGAGGGAACATGCCGTGCCACACGCCAGGAGAGGCTGGGGGTGAGGGGAGTGCTGAGCCAAGACTGAGCAGCCTTGCTCCTCTCCAGGGGAGGCAGGTGGGGACACCTGGCAGAAGAGCCGCCTGGATGTGTAGACCCTGTGAGGAATCCCACCGCTGCCCCGCTCAGGAGCTGTACTTCCCGAAGTATCAGCCGGGGATTCACCCTAATGCCAGCATGATAAGACACAGCAGGATGAGGACATGTGGTCATTAACTAAACGAGTGGTGACATTATGGAAGAGGAAAGGTTTTCCTTCTGCTCTTCTCAGTTCCCTGGCTTGGGGTCTTGTAAATTCCGCTGACAAATGACAGATTAACAAGAGAAACAGAGTTGTGCTCACACGTCATTTCAGTGTATCCACCCACGGGTGCAGGGAGGGGGGAGGGGGTTAACTCAGAGGGGAGGGGCACTCAGGCTGACACAGCATCTTAAGTTCTTAGAGAAGTGACAAGACAAAGGGAAAAGACAGAGATCCTAGGGGGCAGATTGTGGCAAGGCGAATGCACCGGCAGAATGATGGAGGATGGGCCCAGTTGGTAAGGTTCATCAGCTGTATGAGAAGCCCATGCTGGGGGGAGCAATGATACCCCAAAAAGCACAAGAACAGAACAGAGTATAGCACATCAAGATTGAAGCTCCCTGGGTGGGGGTGGAGAGGGGAAGGGAAGGGAAGGGGAAACAAAGGAGGAGGCAACAATGCTTGATAAGAAATGTACTCACTATCTTGCCCATGTAATTGTAACCCCTCTATATGGTATTTTCACAATTAAAAAAAGATTGAAGCTCCCCTCTCTCCTTGGGAAGGAAGATGGCTTTGTTCTCCTCCAAAGAACAAATCTTACCTACTCACCTGCTTTCTGCCAGGTTCCCTTCTGCTGGGATCACCTGAATCTGTGGACCCCAGGGAAGCCCCTCAAGTCTGCATGGCCAGTGGGAGGAAGAGGAAGAAGAAAGCCCGCTGGTCACGCCCCCCTCCCACCCACCCACCAGGGGAGGTACCTTTCTCTAGATCAAGTACTACCTTCCAGGGGAAAGACACCTTAGCTCTGCTTCTTGTAACTCAGTGGAATAAATGTCAGCTTCTGAGAGGATGCCAAAGAGATCACCAACAGGCCTTCTCAATTCTGTCTCAATTCTTGTGTGAAATGATTGTAGATTAATAGGATGTTGTAAAAATAGGAGAGAGGTCCCTTTCTCTCAGCCTCCCCAGTGGGAATGTTTTTACATAGTAATAGTACCAACTCAAAATCTCAGGTTTTAACACAAACTTGGCACAACTGGGGAGGTGAAGGGCTGGCGAAGACACCAGCACTTCCCATGGATTCTCCCAGAATCTGCACGAAAGTAAGGAGCATCATGCTTTATGCATTCCTTGACCCCCTTCCTGAGGGCAGATAGGCAGGCACGGACAGAAAGTCAGAAACCAGGGAACCAAAAGGAGGCTGCAGTTTGCTTTCCTGAGGTCAAGAAATACAAACAAAGCAGGTCTGCTAGCCCAGTGCTGCAACATTGTGTCCAATAATGAAAAACAGTCACATCCCCAATGCATGAGTTCAGTTCTCACACAATAAGACAAATGTAGCTGATATTGTTATATCAGAGAAGAATACTTTTTATCAGGGTAAATATAAAGCATAGGTTAACACTGGCTACCTTTATTTTTTGAAAGGAGGTCTTGATATGTATCCCAGGCTAGCCTTGAACTCATTGTTCTCCTATTTCAGCCTCCTGAATTTCAGGTGTAAGCCACCATACCCAACTAACAATGGCTATCTTTAAGCAATGGAATTCCTTGTGGTTTTGTTGTTTTGTTTTGTTTGCCAGTCCTGGGGCTTGAACTCAGGGCCTAGGAATTGTCTCTACGCTTCTTTTACTCAAGACTAGCACTTTATCACTTGACACAGCGCCACTTCTGGCTTTTTCTGTTTATGTGGTACTGAGGACTTGAACCCAGGGCTTCATGCATGCTACGCACTAAGCCACATTCTCAACCCTACTGGTGATGTTTATTTGCTCTCCATACCTTATAAAATTTATACCTTGAGTGTTTATTACTATCATAATTTTTAAATGTATTATTATCAGCCCTATTTCCTGCCTTGATACAGCACCATCTGGGGCTCCCTGCAGCTGCTGGTTTTGAGGGGAGATGGAAAGGCATTTCCAAAAGAAGGAAAGTCTGCTATCCTCTGAGATAGGGGTGAGGGGAGAGGAGACAGTGTTTACATGCTACAAGTAAAAGACATGGCAACACAGTATGGTCTGGTCCTCAGTGGCCCAGAAACAGCAAGCAGATAATCTAGTGGCTAGTAAAATTCCAGAGCCATGTTCAAGCCAGCCACCCTCCCCCACCCACCACTTGGGGCAGCTTCCTATCTGCTCACATATATCCAGCTCTCTTCACCTCAGCCCAGGAGCTTCTGTAGGGACAAAGCTGTAGCATGCTTTGCCCTGAGTACAACCCAGGGCTTAGCTGGCCCAATGTAAATAGACAAGTAGATGGACGGAGAGACAGATAGTCACCTGTCTAGTCACCCTATCTTCCATCTCCATCTGCTCGCTCTGATGCCTCTTCCTCCAGGATGCCCTTGCTGAGCCCCCAATTGCCCACACTGTCCCCTATGGTAATCTTAGTCTGCCTTGTACCCAGAGAATGGGACTCAGAGCTGGGTTCCTCCATCAGGGCATAAGCTTTAGAGGCAACGTCAATGTCCCTGTCCACTCTGGGTCTCCAGTGGATTCTGCAGCATGGGCTCAGCACCAAGGAACAGTGACTCAATACCTTGCAAGAAGAGAAAGGTTCCTCTCCCCCAAGACTGCTGGATCCTGACTGGAGCGGGTGGGGGGGGGCACGTTCCTGCCTCCCTCCTCCTGCTAAGAGATGAAGCCCCCATAGCCCCAGGCTCATGTACACCCCCAGCCCATCAGCTGGTTCTTCTGACTTGCTCCAAGTCATGGTCACGAGGGGACCAGAGAGGGCCTGTGACTCAGCCCTATTCATCACCATAATGGAAAAACCCAGTCACCTGTCCTCCTGGCAGCGCTGCATCTGGAAGGGCAGCAAACCACATGGTTCCCAAGGTCCTTTTGTCTTCCACCTGCTGAGAAATCAAAGGCAAGGGCTCGACAGAAAACCCCTGGCTGATACTGAGAGTTTACAGTGTAAGGCAGTAATCAGTGCCCAGGGACCATGTTTCCCTTCCTATTAGGCTTAGAGGTAGGAGTCCATAAGCATTCTCTTGTAAAGCCTTCATGAGTCTGCTGTTCCACAAAGTGGGCACAGGTCACTTGTTTGGTCACCAGCATCCACCATATCTTTTCTACAAGGCAGAGCCCACCTCTCATAGAGAACCTGGAAACCACTCTTCCCAGCCTCCTTTGAAGCTTCGTTTGATGGCCTCATCTGATTTGTTCAGTCAGAAGTTCTGACTTCTCCAGACTGTGAATTAGAAACTGGAGCACAGGACCAGTACAAGACCACCCAGAATCCATTTGGTGATGTTGGCAGCACGGGTTCCAGATATCACTGTCCATGTTTATGGGAAGTGCCAGCCACAGTGGCTGTGCCAGGCAATGGTAGTATGGTTTTAACATCATTCCAGAACTTCAGTGTCAGGCCTGGCTCATTTGATCCCAAGGATTGTCTGTCCTCCTTTTAATAAAGCTCTTTTCTGTTTCAATCAGCCAGAGTGAGCCTCTGCTTCTTACCCCTGCTACCTGCCTGACACATTAGCTCCCCATGCCAGATGGAGAAATGAAGGCTTTTCTCCAACCTTGTTGTTGGAGACCATTCTGCAAGGCAGTGACTTATGAAGGAAGCATCTTTCAGGAGCAAGGCCAGGGGACATGTCTGAGGCTTCCCCTGTCCCAGGCACCAGCTTGCCCTTCTGCAGTCTTCTAGGATCCATGTTCAAAAATAAAGGAATTGGGGATTTAGCTCTGCGGAAGAGCACTTGCCTGGCAAGTGCAAGGCCATGAGTTTGGTCCTCAGCTCTGGAATAAATAAATAAAATAGAATACCCAGCCTGTCCCCAAGCAGCACAAGTTCCTCCCCTCCTCCTAGGGGGGAGGGGAGGATGAAGGGAACCCCATGGAACTGGGACTGCTGGTCCTCCATTCTGCTGGGCAGCAGGGACCCTTGTGCCTAGTGTGACTGACTCGGCCTGTTCCCACAGCACCTGTGCTGGTTGCAGTACCAGAGTTCTTGCGGCTGCATTTCTTCATCATCCAACAAGTCTCGGGTACAAGGGTTCCAGTCTGAATACTTTTAAGTGATCAGAGCCAAGCAGATTGCTGGCATTAGTTCAAGGCTGTTAACAACGCCATACCTTACACAGGCGGACCTGACATAGTACCCTTGCTCTAGCTGGGCAGCCTTCACACCCTCTAGCTGGTTTTTCTCAAGGAGTTCAGACCAGGCAAGACCTCGTGGATTAGAACATCAGCGATGTACTTGGCTAATGACTAGATCTGAAATTATTGCAAAGGGGCGAACTCAGGAGAGCTGAAAAAATTTTAATGTAATTATGATAGCTTCATCATCAATAACAATAACCATTTATCAAATATTTAAACTGTGTCTGGCACTATGCTAAGCATTTTCTTCACATTTTCTCCCGCCCCCTCAGTCCTGGAGATTGAACCCAAAGCTTAGGGAAGCAGAGTTCAATCATTTCTTAGAACTCTCTGAGTTCAGACCTATCCCAGTATCACACTGACTGACATGGGAGGCTTAGAGAGGGGAACTAACTGGATAGACATCACACAGTCAGGAAATTGTGGATCTAGACTGTGTTTTAAGAACTGAATCCTGACTTCTATGTACAGAACCACAGCCTAGCCAAAGGAATATGTTTTAAAGATGGAACTTTCTTCCATGGAGAGGCAGGAATTTCCAGACCATGTGCAAGAGGCCGAGCTTGCTACATCCCAGGCCAGAGATGTGTGACCAGCAAAACCTTACCGCTCTCTTAGCTGGCAGGTGCACCAACTCACAGAGACTGCAGCTAAAGCCCCGTCAAAAGGTCTGCAGGATACCTGGAGCAACACTTTCTTAACCAATCAGGCTGGGGCACAGCCAGGAACAGAGCCCTGCCCACCACAGGGACACTGTGGATGGAACTTCGATCTCTGGCCCGCATCTTGATCTGGACCAGATTAATTTTGGTTCATCTGACTTTCATAAAGCAGGACTACACCCAGGGCCTTTGGGCTTTCCTTGGAGGGGGAGAGGGGGGCTCTGGAAGGGGGTGGGCCTAGGCTGGAGCAGGGAGAGGCTCAGATAATGGAGGAGGGACAGAACTCAGCCACAGTCTAGGCGGTACCCCCAGGCTCAGCCAGAACTATGCCAGGAGACAGCATCTCCTCCTCCCCCCAATAAACTCCAGATCTGAGAATGGTATGGGACAGACGACGCCCCCAAGAGCACCTGGGGCCCTAGTTCTTCCTAAGACCCCCCCCAAATATACACACACTGGGAGGTGGGGGCCTTTTTCTCCAACAGTTCTCGGGTGGCAAAATCCAAGGGAGAGAGGGTGCCGGGAGGAAGGCAGGGGGGTGTCCACAAGTCTACGAGGCCGGGGTCCCCTGGGAAGTCCAAACAAAGACAGGTGATGCCTCGCGGTGACAAGGGCCCTGGGACTGCGGGCAGGGCCGCGTGCCGCCTCCCCGAGCCTCCGCGGCCGCACCCGGTCTCCGAACGCCCGCGGGAGGTGAGGGGCCAGCAGCAAGTCTCAGATGGCCGGGGGTCCCCGCCAGCTTCTCGCCTCGACCGCAGCAGGAGGCGGAAGCCGGGTTCCCAGGACCGAGTCCAGCTCCCCCTGGAGGCCCGGCGCCCACGCCCACCGCGCCCCG
>NW_012267234.1:508452-521786 GCF_000151885.1 Dipodomys ordii
GGGCAGCGCCGGGCGCCGAGATGAAGGTGCTGGGACACAGACTCGAACTGCTGACAGGTACCGCGGCCCTGCCCCGCCGCCGCCGGCCACTTCCCGAATCTGAGCTGGTCACTGGATTTCTAGCTCGGGTGCTACCTGCTCTGGGGCGCGGGTTCTCCCGGGAGAGAACCCACACCCGTGCTCCTCCCGGCTCCGCGCCCCGAATCCCCGACGCCAGCGTCCCGGGCGGGTAGAGCGCGCGGATCGATGGACCGAGCGACCGCGGGGCGGCCACGCGAGTCAGGATCCCGGAGGGGACCGACTGGCAGTCCCAGCCTGGTCTCCTGACAGGACGCCACGGCCTCTCCCGGGGACGGTCTTGGGGATGAGGATGGGAGTGGAGAAGTTTCTTGTTGGGAGTAGGAGCCAAGTGGTCTGGGCAGTGGCCAGCCCGATTAGAGCGTGAGGACTGAGATCCCTCCGCAGAAGTGACCACTACCCCTGTCTACCCCTGTTTGGAAACCTGCATCCAGGAGGCCATGGCTGGAGTGCCTCAGAGATCCAGGGAAGGGGAAGGAGGGACGGGGATGGGGGTGGGGGGGACCGAGTGGGAAATCCCAGCCAGACGGGAAGACTGGTAGGTAGCACTGGTAGCGTGTGTGTTTTTCCCTGGGTCGGAGTAGGAGAGAGCCACGAAGGAGGCAGAGCCCCGGCCCAACCAGGGAACAAGCTCGTTCCAGTAGGTGTCCTCCGGCACCCAGGTTTCTGTCCTCAGGGCCCTTATTACCTTTGGAGACCAGAGCCCTATTTATTATAGAGTAGGTGAGACAGAGTCTGTGAGTGCACTCAGAACAGGCTGGGGTCTGGAAGAGGGACCGGAAGGGAGCAGAGAGGTTAGAGCCTGTGACAGAATCTGCAGACCCAATGACAGGATTTCTGTTCATGGAGAGGGAGGTGGACTGAGGTAGGACTGGCCCGGGTTTCCGGGTGCGGGAGAAGCTTGGTGTCTGAGCGCTGCGGCAGCGGCGGAGCCTGAACATGTGTTCCTGTGTGTTCAAGTGAGGGTTTGGGTTGTTTTCAATCAACAGTGGCATTGTGGTAGGGACAGGTGGGGATTGCTTTGGGGTCCCAGAAATCCCGGCTGGACACTCTTGGCAGCCCTCCTTTCCCTGTTCCTTGTCAGCTTTTCCTTGAGTTCGCACGAGGCAGGCCTGGGTGCCAGGAATCTTGAAGGGAGCTTCAGGGAGACGGAACTTGTAAACCCCAGGAGGGAACGTCTGTATGTCCTGGGAGACTTAGAGAGCCCTGCCAGGAGGGCAGACCAGATCCTCTTAGCTGTCCCAACAATGAAGGACTGGCAGGTGGCTGGCAAGGACTCTGGATCTGTCCTCACCATGCTTCATCCCTGCTCATGGATTCCTGGGAGATTTTTGCCTAGTTCCTCTTTGGATGATAAAGAGGTCACAGGGTGATGGTGGATTTATTGAATCCAGTCTTAGCCTGCTCATCAGCTGTGCCACCAGAATGATTCTGTAGAAGCTTTTAGCCCAACCTCAGCCTTAGGAAATTAAAAAAAAAAAAGATGCACATCGTCCTGGTTCTGTACAGTTTTTCCTCTCTTACCCAAGCAGTGTCGCTTCCTTATGCTCACACAGCCAAGGAGAAGAGTGCTGGATGCAGACCTGAGAGCTCAGCCATGCCATGCTACCTGCCCTGCTCTGGGCAGTCTCCTCATCAAGAAAATGGGGTCATGGTAGTACCTTTGGAGTTGAGTTCTTCAGCAATCAGATGTGAGCATGCATATCAAGGGTTGAGCATGACATTTGGCAGTGGACAACAAGTGACAATTGAAGGGCTGTGGTCCCTCAGCTGCTTGGGGTCCTCCCTATCCTGGGGGTGCCTGCCCCTCTGCTCCAGCATCCCACATCCCTTCCTCCAGCGTGTCCCAGCCTGTTCACCAGGTTCTCTCCACAGTCTAGACCTCTCAGATGTGGTCCCAGGGGAGACCTACTGAGGTCCCATGGCATGGGACAGAGTAGGGCATGGCTTCTGGGGTTGGATCCTTCTAGCCAGATATCCACAACTCTGATGAGAAGAAGTGGGGGGATGCCCCTCACATGGAGCTCAAAGGGTGTCCATGAGTTGTCAAGCCCAGGTTCAGGGTGCCGCTTTGTTCTGGAGGGAAGAGGGCAGTGATGAGGTCATCTGAGCCTCTCTGGTCACTGGTGCTTCTGGCAGCCTGTGTTTCTGACTCCCAAGGAAGACAGGGATTTTGCAGTCTGCGGATGTGGTTCTCAGGGTCTTGTCCCAACCATTCAGCGCTCAGGCAAATCGTTCACTTCTTTTGAGGCCCAGCCTTATCAGTGAAATGAGCCAGGTGCCAGTGGCTCATGCCTGTATCTTAGCTACTCCAGCAATCCATGAGCAGCTAAGAGGCTGAGATCTGAAAAATCATGGTTCAGAGCCAGCCTGGGCAGACAAAGTCTGTGAGACTCTTATCTGCAGTTAAACAGCAAAGAGTCAGAAGTATAGGCATGGCCCAAATGATTAAGAACATGAGTCAAAGCCTGGAGTTCAAGCCCGAGTACCAGCACAAAAAAAAAAAAAAAAAAGATAGCTGGGTGGGAGGGTCTTCCCTCCCGAGCATGGTTAAGAGGGATACTGTGAATGAGTCCAGGTCTCCATCACATCTGTATACAAGTGACTCAATGCTCAGGGTGCCAGTGCCTTCGGTGGCTGGGAGATTTAATTTTTCTGTGCAAGGTGGGAAGGTGGGCTATGAGTGTGTTTGCATACTGGAAGGCAGTTGTTCGGTGCATTTGCACTTAACATTTTTCCAAGTCTATTCTGTGTGAAAGAGCTTTAAACTGGCAGGTTGGGGTGTCTGTATGATCCCTTAGGAGCCTCAGTGTTAGATCTTGGCAATTTAAAAAAAAAAGATGTGTGGTTAAAAAAATAAGTCTTAGGTGCTGGTGACTCACTCCTGCAATCCCAACTACTCAGGGGGCTGAGATCTGAGGATCATGGTTCCAAGCTAGCCAGGGCAGAAAAAATCTGTAAGACTCTTATGTCCAATAAACTACTAGGAAAAAGCTGGAAGTGGTGCTGTGTCTCAAGTGGTAGAGTGCTAGCCTTGTGCATAAAGAGTCTCAGAGACAGTGCCCAGGCCTTGAGTTCAAGCCCCAGGACTGGCAAAAAACAAATCTTGCTAGTTCTGTATAGAGTTTTGGTTTTACTTTAATTCACAGAATATATAACCTTACAGTTTTGCAGTGGGTTGATCTGCATTTTACGTGAGGGGGAAACTGAGGCATGGATTTGCTCTTACAGTCTGGACATAGGATGTCAAGTCTTCATTTCTAGTTTGTCGTTCTCAGCATACACCATGGGTGCTGGCTCTCTGCAGTGGGGGCACAAGTTGGCAGGTGTCCAGGACTTCAGCCTGGTGGGCATATGACTCCTTGCCTCACATAGGGGGAAAACTGGTACTGCCATCATGAAGGGCAGATTGCCAGTGATGTATCAAAAAGTATGTGTGACTGTGACTCAGCAGCTGAGTTTATAGGAACAAATAAGGAGGTGCGCAGAGGTGTCTTCTCAAGGATGTTGGTCCTGTCATTATTAATAGAGGAGGAAAGTGGCTCAGCCTAGTGTGCCCGCAGACCTGGAAACCCACAGTGCACACCCAGATTGTTCATCCACCCAGACAGATGTTCCCTTACACACGTGTTCTAATAACGGTGATGACAGGCTATGGTAGATGGCATTTATTCCTGTGCCAGGCTCAGTCCTCAGCACGTTCTATATGTTAGCAAGTCATCATAGCAACCATATGAAGTATATATTTTCATTCCCTAATTTTTTGTTACATGGGATTGGTTAGGTCTTAGCACACTGTGATGATGTAAAAGGGAGAGTCAGGTGGCCTGAGGTGGCTTGTAGGTCCGCTTATCATCATAGCTTGGGGTTTGCCTTTGTGGTGCCTTCGGTGGAGGGGACCTGCCTTCCTTGGAGTTAGCATTAGTGTGCACTAGCGAACACCTGTCTCTAAGTCTAGGCGGTCCTCTGAGCCCTCGCTGGGGCAGGCTGGCTGCCCAAATGTGCTTGCCCCTGGAATAGGAGGGTTCTGGACTTTTTCACTCAGCCCCTGAAGACCATGCAGGAAAATAATACCTTCAGAAGTCATTTAGGTTTCTCAGTCGCAAGCGACTGAACAGAATTTAGACTGATACTAGCAGGAACATGGAGTGTCTGCATCTAGCAAGTTCGCCCAGGCTACCAGGCTCCATCTCTCCTCCCCTGATTCCCTTGATAGCTCTGTGGTTTGGATCTTAGTGATTCTTTTCTTCTTTTCTGTGTGTGTGTGTGTGTGTGTGTGTGTGTGTGTGTGTGTGTGTTTCTGGGGTTGAATGCAGTGCCAGTGCATTTTAGGCACCTGAGCTACATCCCAGCCCTTTTGCTTGTATTTTCTTTTGAGACAGGGTCTTAACGACTATCTTTACTACCTTTGCTTGAACTAGCCTCAAATTCACAATCCTCCTGCCTCCACCTTCCCCAGCTTGGTTAATTTCTAAGCCAGGCCTTTTCTCATGATGCTGCCTCACAGTCTGTCCTCTTCAGCATGAAACTTTTCTTTCCCTAAGATTCCACCAAAGGCCTTGTCTTGCATGGAGGCCCTGTCTCTGATATTGGACCATGAGCTCTGTCCACTTGCTTCTAGGCCCCTCTACTCTGGTACATTCTGTTCAGAGCATCGTATGCACAGGGTACACATCTCTGGCCTCATCCTTAGCTGGCCTCATTTAGTTTTTTCCAGTGTATTTTTTCAGTACCAACCTGGAGCTGATATGTGGCTCAAGTGGTAGAGCACTTGCTTAGCTACCAAAAGGCCCTGAGTTCAAACCCTTGTAACACACACACAAAACACACACACACACACAAACCAAAACATTAGTAAAGAGTCAGTCTGAGACAGGCACTGGTGGCTCATGCCTGCAATCCTAGCTTCTCAGGAGGCTGAGATCTCAGGATCTCAGTTCGAAGCTAGCCTGGGCAGAACAGTTTCCATGAGACTCTTAGCTCCAATTAACCACTCAAAAACCAGAAGTGACACTGTGGCTCAAGTGGTATAGCACTAGCCTTGCGCACAAAGAGGCTCAGGGATAGTACCCAGGCCCTGAGTTCAAGCTCCATACCAAAAAAAAAAAAAAAAAAAAAGCCAAGTCTGCCGGGCACCAGTGGATCACGCCTATAATCCTAGCTACTCAGGAGACTGAGATCTAAGGATCACAATTCGAAGCCAGCTCAAGCAGGAAAGTCACAGTGAGACTCTTATCTTCAATTAACCACTCAAAAACCAGAAGGGGAGGAAGTGGCGCTGTAGCTCAAGTGGTAGAGTGCTTGCCTTGAGCTGAAGAGCACAGGGACAGCGCCCAAGCCCAGAGTTCAAGCCCCGAGACCCACCAAAAAAAAAAAAAAACTTGGGCTGGGAAGGTGGCTCAGTGGTAAAGTGTTTGCCTTGCATGCATGAGGCCCTGGGTTCGATTCCTCAGCACCACATAAGAAAAAAGCCGCAAGTGGCGCTGTGGCTCAAGTGGTAGAGCGCTAGCCTTGAGCTGAAGAGCTGAGGGACAGCACCCAGGCCCAGAGTTCAAGCCCCATGACCGGACCCCCCCCCAAAAAAAAAATAACCAGAAGGGGAGATGTGGCTCATAGTGGTAGAGTGCTAAGCATTGAGCAAAGGAGATCAGGGACAGCGCCAAGGCCCTGAATTCTAGCCCCACAACTGACCAAAAAAAAAAAAAGTCAGCATGCCTCAGGTCCAAAAACAACCCCCTCATCTTTCCCTACCTCTGTTCTCCAGGTCATCTCAATTCACAAGCTACCCTGAGCCTCTGGTGGGCCCTTCACCGTCACCCTTCCCCACCCGCGTTGAGGCATGTGCAGGCCCCTGCACAACAGTTCAGACACAGGGGGCTTCTCACATAGCCATAGCCACCCCGTTCCTGGGGGTCCACTGGCCACCAACACCTCTGCTGGCTTGTAGTAATGGCCCCCTGTTTCCAGCCTAATGCCAGGTCACGTCAACAAGTTGTAGGAAGAGGGATTTGCTAAGTCCTTTGGTTGAACTTGTATATGAGGGTTAACGGTGAAGTGGTCCTGGCCCTTCCCTCTGCTTTCCCCCTGCCCCAGTCCTCTGCCACCTGCCATTGTGTTTGCAGTGAACTGCGCTCTGAGTGCTTCCCCCATGCCCCACAAGGCTCAGCCTGCCTGCCTTCAAGTCTTTAAGTCCTTGATTCTGCCTCTTCCCAGCTAGATAGACTCTCTCATCTGGGTGTATGTGGATGAAAGTGTGTCAGTACTGGGACTTGAACTCAGGGCCTGGGTGCTGTCCCTGCTCAAGGCTAGTGCTCTACTAATTGAGGCACAGCTCCACTTCTGGCTTTTTGGTAATTGATTAGAGATCAGAATCCCACAGATTTTTTTTTTTCTACCGGGGTTGGCTTTGAACCAAAGTCCTCAAATCTCAGCCTCTTGAGTAGTTTAGGATTACAGGGGTGAACCACTGGCACCCAGCTTCAGGTGGCATTTCTTAGCACCTTCCTTTAGCTCTCAGCCCCCAGGCCCAGTTGTGTCCCTTTCTGTGACACTAGTTCCTCTACAGCACTGCATCTGACACACCATACATTTCCATAGACTGGCTGATCATTTACCGGCTTCTGCCTCTCAGATAACCCCACAGAGGTGGGAATGTTTGCACTCACCTTTTGTCTCTAACACCTGAAACATAGAAGGTGGCTATCCCTTATCAGCAATGCTTGGGACTAGAGGTGTTTCAGATTTAGAGGTATTGAAGGGTTTGTTTTGTTGTGTTGTGTTTATGTGTGTGCCAGTTCTGCAGCTTGAACTCGGGGCCTGGGCTCTGTCTCGGAGCTTCTTTTGCACAAGGCGAGTGCTCTACCCATTTGAGCCATAGCTCTACTTCCAGCTTTTTATGGTTATTTGGAGATAAAGAGTCACATGAACTTTCCTATCCGGCTGGCTGCAAACCATGATTCTCAGATCTCAGCCTCCTAAGTTGCAAGGATTATAGGCATGAGCTACCGACTGCTGGCTAGGTTTTGAAGTTTGAAATATTTGCATAGATTTTTATCTGTTGAGCATCCCTAATGTGAAAATCAGGATCTGAAATCCAGACTCCTTTGAGCATCACATCAGCATTGCAAAAGCTTCCGATTTCAGCTGGATGTGGTGGCACCTGCCTGTAATCACACGCTCAGGAGTCAGATGCAGGAAGATGAAGAGGCTACCCTGGCCTCAACCTGGCCTGGGTCACGTGGCCACCTCCACATCACCAATTCGCCTGAACCCCCAGGGACTGATGATGGGAAGGGGATTCCCAAAGGGAACAGGAGTGGAAGTGGGGATAGAGCAGACAGAGGCATGCAGCCCCTCGGCCCGGGTGGAAGGCAGAAGTATGGGGTTGCTTGGTGTCGAGTTCCCTGCCAGGTGAGCATTGTTCTTCAAAGTACTAAGGAGCCAAGAAGCTCAGAGGATAGAGAAACCATGGCCTGGCAGAGGAAATGCCCCCAAAGGAAGTATGTGGTGTGCTCTGTGTGTGAGACCAGGTTGCAGACACTGCCAGGGAAGGCTGGCTTGCCTCTTTGAATGTTGCGCAGAGATCCAGGGCAAGTGTGTCTTTGTTTCTGGGAAATTTGCCAGATTGGGCAAGGATCCACAGCTGAAAGGAGAGAGATACCTGTGTGAAGGAAACTTGAGAATTGGTGACGAAGTGGCAAAGTTAGTTGGAATGTAGGTCATGGCTGCCTGCCCGCGTGGACATGGTGGTGAGTCTGTCTGTCCTGGTTAGGAAGGGCCGCACTGGTGAAGCCTTCACCACAGAGCTGCATTCCCCACCACTCAGGCCCGTTAGCTCAAGAACTTCCCTGGTTTGGGGAAGCCCCAGCCTTTTCCTTTTTCATGACTCTCCTAGAAAATGGCCTAAGTTTAGATCAGCCTCAACTGTATGTGACAGAAACCCATGATGATAATATTAGATTTAACAGGATAAAAATGTACCTCCGGCTTCCACCAATGGGGTCTGAAAATAAACCATAAAAAAAAACTTATGGTTTCATGGCTTTTGATTATTCCTATTGCTGAATTCCTTCTACATCCTAGCTCTGTCATCTTTAGTGTCTTATCAAAAATGGCTGTTCAAGCTCCTGCCATCGTAGAGTTGCAGGAGGGTGACTGGCACATCTTTTCTTTTAAGAACGCACCCTCTAGTCTCATTCTTCCCTTACCATCTCTCTGGCAGACTATCATGGAGCTCTGACTTGGGACTCTGGTATTAGGTCAGGAGGAGAGAAGAGCTGTTGGGGAACAAGAAATTGGAGTCCTGGTGGGACTCCCACTGGCTCCATACAGAAACTGCCCATGTGGACTTGGGGTTCTCGGCCCTGGCCTTTAGCCTGGAGATTGGGGGTTTTATTTAACACCCAGAACACATGTATTGGTGCCTTAACCACTATATCCTCTCAGGGAACTGCAAGTTGCATACTAAAATGGAGTCTTTGCTGGCAAAAGGAGCGGTGAGACTCTGCTGCTCCTGACATCCCTGAGAACCCAGATTTTGCAGAGTGGACGTCAGCAGCCTAGAAGGAAATCCTAGAGACAGAGATGTCCACTGGGAAGAGATGCCACCCCGCCACCCCTCCACCACCACTTAAAATACAAAGCATTTTAGGAAGAGCTTAAACAATTTCTGTCAATTACATTTGCCTTTTTAAGAATTCATGAGTGAGATTTTTTTTTAAATCTGATTCTTAAAGTCTAAAACATTCAGTAAGTACAAAACCACCAGCAGCGAAACCCTGAGTGAGAGAATTCATCCAGCATGCACACAACTTTTTTGTGTGCAACCTAGGAATTGACAGATAAGCAAAAATACTGTGAATAATGAGAGACATGTTAATTACCACTTGAGGAAAAACTACAGATAAGGGACAGAAGCTAGAATGGATGATGGTGTCGAATGGAATTAGAAGTAGAGATACCAGCTTTTTAAAATACAGGCTGGATAGGCTTAGGAACAAATGTGTGCTTTGATGTCTTATATTTCCTAACTCTTACCTTCAGAGGAACAGGGACCCCTGGAAGCACTGAGAATGCTTCTTTTTGTTTTTCCTTTTTTGCCAGACCTGAGTTTGAACTCAGGGCCTGCACACTGTCCCTGAGCTTCTTTTGCTTAAGGCTACCACTTGAGCCACAGTGCCATTTCCGGCATTTTCTGTTTGTGTGGTACTGAGGACTTGAACACCAGGACTTCATGCATGCTAGGCAAGCAGTCTACCGCTAAGCCACATTCCCAGCCCTGAGCACACTTCTTACCTGGATCCTGGTTTCTAAAAAGCATCCTCAGCTGAGAGTGGTCATACATGCCTGTAATCCCAGCACTTGGGAAAGTAAGGCAGGAGTAGGTGAGTTTGAGGCTCACCTTGGGTATATATTAATAACCTGCATCAAAAAATTACTAACTAGGGCTGGGGATGTGACTTAATGGTAGAGTGCTTGCCTAGCATGCAAGAAGACATGGGTTCAAGTCCTCAGTACCACATAAACAGAAAAAACTAGAAGAGGCGCTGAGGCTCAAGTGGTAGAGTATTATCCTTTAGCAAAAAAAGCTCAGGGATAGTGCCCAGGCCCTGAGTTCAAGCCCCAGGACTGGCAAAATTAAAAATAACTAAAGCCAGGCACCAGTGGCTCACACCTGTAATCCTTGCTACTTGGGAGGTGGAGATCTGAAGATCATGGTTCAAAGCCAGCCTGTGCAGGAAAGTCCATGAAATGCTTATCTCTAATTAATCACACAAAACAGAGCCCAAAATGGTTATGTGGCTCAAGTGGTAGAGTGCTAGCTTTGGGCGAAAAGGAGCTCAACAACAGTGCCTGGCCCTGAGTTCAAGCCCCAGGACCAGCAAAAAAATTAATAATAACCAGATAACAAACACAGTCTCCCTAAAAGGGACCAGGCTCTTGGTGACAGATTTCTGGGTTCAGGCAGAAAAAGTACAAGCTGAATTTGGAGCATTGAATAAGTGCGCTAAAATTAGGAACTACTGAAAAAAGTCATGTTTCAGGTTGAAAAGACATAAGCGCCAACTTGAGGGAACTCCTAGTGGCCAAATATGGCCCTGTTTGAACAATGAAATTTTAAAATGTAACAGTGGTCCAGGCACTGGTGGTTCATGCCTGCAATTCTAGCTATTCAGGAAGCTGAGATCTGAGAACTGCGGTTCAAAGCCAGTCCAAGACAGGAAAATTTGTGAACATCTTATCTCCAATTAACTACTAAAAATCCAGAAGTGGAGCTGTGGTTCAAGTGATAGCGCACTAGCCTTGAGCAAAAGAAGTTTAGGAACAGCACCCAGGCCCTGAGTTCAAATCCCAGGACCAACACACACATAATAGCAATAGCTGTTAACCCATAGTTCTAAACATACATGAGTCCTAACTGATGTAAGTAACAGGTCAGATAAATAGAGGAGAAACGGTAGCTGTCTGTCGCCTGTAGGAACAATTAATAAATGTAACAGGATGATAGAAATAAAAAAACGAGGGGTTGGGAAGGAGGCTCAGTGGTAGAGCACTTGCCTTGCATGCCTGGGTTCAATTCCTCAGCACCACATAAACAAAAAGCCGGAAGTGGCGCTGTGGCTCAAGTGGTAGCGCACTAGCCTTGAGCTGAAGAGCTGAGGGACAGCGCCCAGGCCCAGAGTTCAGACCCCACGACTGGACCCAAAAAACAAAACCAAAAAACGATCATTAGACACCACAGAAATACTTGCATGGGTGGTCTCATCAATGGCTGCTGAGATTATACCGACAAACAATGTGGAGAAACAAGATGCTTGCAAAGTATCTTCCTACAAGATAGGAATTCATTACAAAGAGGAAGATAGTTGCCTTGCAGTGGAGAAGCCGCACTGCCGCCATCGCCTCAATCCAGTGGCTGAAGTTAACATCCCCAGTAACAAGACAGAGACGTCGTATACTCCATAGGGAGCACCGGGAAGTGACTGACTCCCTTGTTCTCTTGCCCCAGATGCCTATAGTTCAGTTGAATCATGAGAAAACAACAGACTAACCCCAACTGAAGACATTCTACAAACTAACCAGCTCCCTTCAAAATGGCAAGGTCAGATAGAAGGGATGACACTGATCAAGATGCATTGCACTGGGCTGGGAAGGTGGCTCAGTGGTAGAGCGCTTGCCTTGCAAGCCAGAGGCCCTGGGTTCGATTCCTCAGCACTACATAAGCAGAAAAAGCTGGAAGTGGTGTTGTGGCTCAAATGGTAGAGCGCTAGCCTTGATCTGAAGAGCTGAGGGACAGCGCCCAGGCCCAGAGTTCAGGCCTCACGTCCGGACCCAAAACAAAAACAAAAAAAAAGATGCATTGTACTGAGGCTGGGAAGGTGGCTCAGTGGTAGAGTGCTTGCCTTGCATGCATGAGGCCCTGGGTTTGATTCCTCAGCACCATATAAGCAGAAAAAGCCGGAAGTGGCACTGTGGCTCAAGTGGTAGAGCTCTGGCCTTGAGCTGAAGAGCTGAGGGACAGCGCCCAGGCCGAGTTCAGGCCCCACAACCGGCAAAAAAAATAAATAAAAAAGATGCCTTGTACTTGTAACCTGACTTCTGGAATTGAAACCCCTTTGTATAACTACTTAATAAACTATGTCTGTCTATCTGTATCTCTCTCTATATGATATAAATCTGTAGGTGTCAAGGTCATAAAAGCCAAGTGCTAGTGGCTCACATCTGTCATTCTAACTATTTAGGAAGCTACAATGTGGAGAATCTATCTTCAGGCCACCTTGGGCAGAAAAATCTTCTAGATCCTATCTCCAAAATAACCAGCAAAAAAGCAGGCTGGAGGCATGGCTCCAGGGGTAGAGTACCAGAGTTAAGCAAGCAAGCACAAGGTCCTAAGTTCAAACTCCAGTGCTAGGAAAACTCATTGTTAGCTATCCTAGTTGGAGAGACCAGTAAGCCATGATAACTAAATGGAAGTCTGTCCCGAATCCCAGAATATTGGGCAAACTAGTGAAATTCATAGGTCATCTTCATATGACCAGTACTGCAAGTATATTTCCTTCCTGTTTCTCTGTGTTTTGCCTCTGTAGCTTGGGGGACATGGGGAAATTTTTGTGCTTTCTGTTTATCTGTTGCAACTTTCTTGAAAGCCTTAGAATTTTTCACAATAAGAAGTTGAGGACTGGGCTGCAAATGTGGTTTGGTGGTGGAGTGTTTGCTAGCATGCATGAAGCCCGGAGATCAATCCCTCAGCACCACATACACAGAAAAAGCTGGAAGTGGTGCTGTGACTCAAGTGGTAGAGTTCTAGCCTTGAGCAAAAGAAGCTCAGGGACAGTGCCAAGGCCCTGAGTTCAAGCCCCAAAACTGGTGGAGGAGGAGAAGGAGGAGGACGAGGATGAGGATGAGGAGAAAGTAGTAGTTGTTTTGAGGGCTGGTAGGATGACTCAAGTGATAGCGCACTTGCCTAGCATACAAAGGCTCTGGGTTCAGTCCTCAGTGTGGTATACAAATGAATCTGAAAACCAAAACCTTCATTGATAGTTATGGTGAGACATGCCTGTAACCTCAACTCCTCTAGACATGAAGGTTGGAGGATCACAGTTTAAGGCTAGCCTGAAGTGCAAAGTTAGCTTGGGATCCTATCTGAGAAACAAATTGAAACCAAGTCTGGGGATGTGGCTCAAGTGGTAGAGTGCATAAGCTTGAGACTGAATTCAGTCCCCAATACCACAAAAAGGGAAAGAAAAAGGAGTGGGGAGGGAAGGGAAGGGGGACATATTATATCTTAATTGGCTGCATTTTTTTTCTTACCAGTAAGTAAAACGTATCTGTCACTTATAATCATCAGTGGTATCTTAGATTTGATCAAATCTAATGTATATACTAAAAATCTCCCTTTGACACTTTGCCAACTTCATATTCTTTCCCAAAAGTAAATTGTTAGTTTATCCTAAATTATTAGAGAGTTCCTTTTTTAATCTCCCAATACTCTGCTCAGTGCATGTGTTTTTCATAACAATGGGATTATTTACACATTTTTTTATCATGTATCATGTCTTTCTTTTCTAACTTCTCCTTTTAAACAACTTTTCCTAACTATGTGAGTAAAACTGCATAGTACTCCCAAGAATATTTGTGTGTGTGTGTGTGTGTCCGGTCATGGGCCTGAACTCTGGGCCTGGGCTCTGTCCCTCAGCTCTTCAGCTCAAGGCTAAGGCTCTACCACTTGAGCCACAGCACCACTTCCAGCTTTTTTT
>NW_012267234.1:523356-554331 GCF_000151885.1 Dipodomys ordii
GGGGGTGGGGGCAGGCAGCAGGAGATTCAAGGATTTCTACAAGTAAAAAGCTAACAACACCTGGGGCCTAGTCAGTGCTCGGCAAGTATGAGCATCAGAACCCAAATATGGCTGCCTGGAGCACAGGGGAGAGGGTGGGGGGGAATGTGTGTGCATTTGCCAGGCAGTAGGGAGGGTAGAAATTCAGAGAAACCCATGGGAAAGTAGACCATGTCCCAGGTTGAGCATAAACCAAGAGGCAGCAGTTGTAGCACAGAGTCTAGGGAGGGAGATTAGCACGGCTGTGGCCCCTTCCTAGGTCTGCATAGTGGATGGCACCTCCTCCTTCCTGCGCCTTGTCTTCTGGTCTGGTCTCAGCCCAGCCCCACCCCAGCACTGTCCCAAGCTTCTGAGGTGAGGACAGGGTGTAGTGCAGTTGGAAGATGGGTTCCTGACTTGGGGTCTCCTGTTCCTGGAGCTCCTTTCAAGACCACTCTGCTCCGGTCGCTGGCAGTGAGGTCCTCCCGCCACAGCCTGGAGGCTTGGGTGAATCACGTGATCACGCTGGGCCATTCTCTCTGTTCCACACAGCCTGTCGCTGGCTGCCAGTCCCTTCTCCCAGGGGAGCTAGCCAGGCTGGTTTGGCTCTGTGCCTGGTTTTGACCTGTTTCGTTTGTGGCTTAAGGCATCCTAGACAGAGTCCTGACTGTGGCCTGCCAGGCTCCCTGTGGTGATGGGAAATGTGAAAGCCACAGTTGTCCTTCCCCTGTTCTCTGTGTCCCACAAGACCCAGCTTAGAAAACAATTAGGGCTGGGAATGTGGCTGAGTGGTGAGTGCTGGCCTGGCATGCACGAAGCCCTGGGTTCAGTTCCTCAGTACCACATACACAGAAAAAGCCAAAAGTGGCTCTGTGGCTCAAGTGGTAGAGCTAGCCTTGAGCAAACAGAAGCTCAGGGACAGTGCCCAGACCTCAGGTTCATGACCCTGGACTGAAAAAAAAAAAAGTGCTTTATCTATAGGGTATAACTACTACTGACCAACTTAATTTAAGCATTTACTGAACAGTTTCAAGAACAACTTAATAAAACCTAGGGGTTCACATGGTCTCATAGAAGCACAGTTAAAGAAACACAAAGCAGCAACCAAATACAGCCAGGTTGGAATATAGCACCTCTTAAAAGAATCCGGCTGGGAGCTCTTCTGATCTCCCTCCAATGTGCTCGCCCTTGCCCTCAAACCTCGCTGGCTGCCACCCTTCCCTCCACCCATTACCTTCCTTTCCCACAAATACCAGATGCTCAGCCTCTCAGCCAGGGGGTTGGAATCTTGTCTTACAGAGTCAGAGGAAAGGAAGTTGCTTTGCCTGAGCTGATTCCCTGCTCAGTTGCATTCTTTTTTTTTTGTCAGTTGTGAGGCTTGAACTCTGGGCTTGGGCGCTGTCCCTGCACTCTTCAGCTCAAGGCAAGTTCTCTACCGCTTGAGTCACAGCGCCACTTCTGGTTTTCTAGTGGCTAATTGGAGATAAGAGTCTCATGGACTTTTCTGCCTAGGCTGGCTTTGAACCGTGGTCCTCAGATCTCGGCCTCCTCAGTAGCTAGGATTACAGGTGAGAGCCACCGGGCGGTGCCAGGCTCTGCTGCATTCTTTTGGTCCCATTGTTATACACAAAAATCTCCCAGTTACCAAGGGGTTTGAGTTTGGGTTTCGTGGCACTGGGGATGGGACTCAGGGCTCTGCTTATCTAGGCAATCCTCTCCTACTGAGCTCCTCCTGTGGTCCTGCAGTATTTTATATCTGTGGTCTCAGAGCTCCTTTGTCACCCTACAAGGCTCTGAGATGAAACTACGCAGTGAGCCCGGCTCACGCCTGTAACTAACTGAGACTGAGATCTGAGGAGGATCGTAGTTTGAAACCAGCCCAGGCAGAAACGTCTGTGAGACTCTTATCTCCAACTAATGATAGAAAAAGCCCAAAGTTGGGGCTGGGAAAATGGCTCAGTGGTAGACTGCTTGCCTTGCATGCATGAGGCCCTGGGTTCGATTCCTCAGCACCACATAAGCAGAAAAGGCTGGAAGTGGCGCTGTGGCTCAAGTGGTAGAGCACTATCCTTGAGCTGAAGAGCTGAGGGACAGTGCCCAGGCCCAGAGTTCAGGCCCGACGACCGGCAAAAAAAAAAAAAAAGCCCAAAGTGATACTGTGCCTCAAGTGGTAGGGTTCTAGCCTTGAGCAAAAAGGAGCTCAGGGCCAGCACATAGGCCCAGAGTTTGAGCTTCAGGACTGGCAAAACAAAAAAAAACGTAGGCAGTAAATGATGGAGAGACCTTAGTCATGGCTTTCGCACTCCAGGTCAGCCTACTTGGGAGAGCAAGGGTTGGAGTTCATCTACGGCCTGCTTGCTTTTAAGGTCCTATGTTCCCTTTAGTGAATATAAGATTCAGAGGAGGAACGAGCATTAGGCATCTGGGGCTACCTATGTCTGCTTTGCCCCTCTGCCACCTGAAACAGGTTTCAGCCAGCTAGGTAAACCCCAAACTCACCCCCTTACAAAGATCAGCCAAGTGCTTTCTCAAAAAGAAATCATAAGCTGGGTGCCGGGTGGCTCCCAGATACAATCTTAGCCACTCAGGAAGCTGAGATCTGAGGATCACAGTTAGAAACCAGCCCAGGCAGGAAAGCCTGTGAGATTCTTATCTCCAGTTAAACACCCAAAAGCTGGCAGTAGAGTTGTGGCTCAAGTGGCAGAGTGTTAGCCTTAAGCAAAAAAAGCTTAAAGGTAAACCTGAGGCCCTAAGTTCAAGCACCAGTAGTACTAGCACCAAAGAAAGAAAGAGAAAGCAAGCAAGCATGACTTCCTTGGGAAGATACTTCTCACACCCCCTGTGAGAATTTCCACTCTGTGCTCTAGGTCATGGGCGAGGGGAGGAGGGCGGGGTGGAGGTGGTCAGAATAGCCTGTCAGGCCCTGGGCTTTCCGTTTCCAAGGGTGGATGGAGCTGTTCCTCTGTCTCTGGATTGCAAGATGTCTCCTACCCCTTTCCTGCTCCTCCATCTATCACAGGCCATCTGTCCCTGCCCAGCCCACTCACAGCCCTTTTAATAGCAGCTCCCTGGGGAGGATGGTCTCGGGGATCCCATAGCAGACTAGGACACCCCAGTGCTGCCCACGCATTGAATTGAGATGGGTGTGAGGGAAGCGGGTGTCTCAGAAAGTCCTCATGGGAAGTTTCCCAAGGTGGGGACCCCCCCCCCCCGCTTTCAGCTCCCCACTTGGGTGGATGGGAAAGTATGCACACGTCAGAAAGGACAGAGAAGGGAGGGGGCCGGGAGAGGGGAAAGGACGCCTTTCTAAAAATACAGCCCATCTGCATTGTGTTAGCTGGTTTCCTGGGAAACCACTGGGAACCCGAGAACCAGTGGGGCCGGATGCTTGGGACTAGGGACCCTCTTGGTGCTAAAGATGGGGTCCTCCTTTGGGGCATCTGCCCTCCCTTGGGGAAGAGGGCCAGCTGCTCCCCGCTGGGTCAACACTTCCAGATCTGTAAGGCCTAGCACTGTGGCCCTGGCCGCCCTTGAGAGGGCAGGGAGCAGGGCAGCCCTGCCACCAGAGTGCTCTCCAGCCTAGCCCTGTGCCCTGAGGCTGTCTTCAGCCACAGTTTCTGGAGAAGTTAACTGAGGGGAAGAGGGGAGCGTAGGTGAGGAGAGGGGAGGGGAGGCCCAGCTAACCAGCCAGTGACTGACAGTCTTCAGGACAAAAGGGAAAGTCAGGTTTTACCCTGAAGAAAGGCTGGGAATAGAGTTGGAGAGGACTGGAGGAACCCCAGACCAGGTGGCTGCCACACGCCAGCTGAGTACTGAGCCCAAGGCCAGAGCCCAGCCTTGGCCTACGCTAGGCCAACAGTTGGGCTGTTTTTAGCCTCAGTTTCCTCATCCCACTTCTCCCTCCCCCTGAGGATGGAGTACAATAGCCAAGCAAGTACTTATGAGTGATGAAATGTTTTGTATACAAAGAGGAAACTTATTCCTAATCTCCAACTAAAATTAATGTTTAGAGTTCTTTTTTTCTAACTTTAGACCAGACACCCTTTCCATCTTCTACCTGGGAGTAAAGCCTGGGAACTTATTTTTGAGACAGTTTCACTATGTAGCCTGGGCTGGCCTTGAATTTGAACTGCTGGCAGAATCTTTTTTGTTTTTTTTTTGTGAAAATACCATACAGAGGGGTTACAGTTACATGGGCAAGGTAATGAGTGCATTTCTTACCAAGCATTGTTGCCTCCTCCTTTGTTTCCCTTCCCATCCCTTCCCATCTCCACACACACACCAAAGTTGTAAAGTTCGTTTTTCGACATAACGTCTTGTACATCTCATTGTTGCAATGGGTCCAGCTGTATCCCTATTTAAACAATTTGATTTTTCCCTTCCCCTCCACAAATTATACCAACATCAAATGCAGTGAAAACAGGGGTTATACCATGGGGGAGGGACATACAAAGCAACAAAAATATCATCTTATAAATATGTTAGAAACAATAGTAAGCAAGAAAAATAATTTGAGTCCTTATCTTGGGGTTCATGTCACTTAACATCAACTTATCTGACAGTTTCTGCTTGTCTCAGACATATACTAGTAATTGCAAATAAGGGAAACTGTGGGACTTATGTTTCTTTGGGCCTGGCTTACTTCACTTAATATAATTTTTTCTGTCTTTCCATTTCCTAACAAATGGGGCAATGTCATTCTTTCTGATGGAGGCATAGAATTCCATTGTGTATAGATACCACATTTTCTTGATCCATTCATCTACTGAGAGGCATCTGGGTTGGTTCCATATCTTAGCTATGGTAAATAATGCTGCAATAAACATAGTTGTGCTGGTAGCTTTAATATGGTCTTGTTTGTGATCATTTGGGTAAATGCCCAAAAGTGGGATTGCTGGGTCATAGGGGAGCTCTCTGTGTGCTGGCAGAATCTTTTACAACATTTTAATTCATTTTGCAATACTGCCTTCCAGAAAGATCTATCAGTATATTACATTGCTATGATATGTCGGTTAACTATATCACCATCTGTTTTGTAGCTTGCTTTGCTTGCAGATGTGGCCGGTTCTGTTGTCCAAGAAGAAGATTCTCTTGTTTTGGTGTGAACTTCTTTGACTTTTAGTGAGCCTGGGTGTTTTTTTCAACAATTTTAACAGACCGGTTTTAATTTTATAAATTCCCCATCCTTGGCTGGTTTTCCCTGGGTAGATTTCTCTCCGCCCTAAACTGCAAGTGTTGGGGGGGGGAGGGGGGAGCGGGGCGGTAATACTGCTGGTCCTGGAAGATTGCAGATCCTGTGCCCTTGTCTTTCTGCCTCCCTCCACTTCTGGCTCTTACACACATACACACACAGGTGTGATTTTTTTCTCTCTGAGGATCAAAGGCCCAAGGGTCTCCCTGGAACTTGAACTTGGGACCTTGGTCCTACCATCCAGTCTGTGCAGGCTGAGGGGTCTCTGCGGGTGTTCTGACCTGCCAGCCTCCTCCAACATCATTCTCCCTGCTACCCTGTGGCAGGCGTATCCTTCCAGCCTCAAGAGAGCCCTCAGCTCCACTCCTCTCTGGCCTCTGATCCCAGAGCTTCACTATCTGCTTCGTGCCCCTGGGCCTCCACAGGGGACCTCTGTCTGCTTTTGATCATGCCTGTGTCCCCCACCTCTCCACCTCCCACCCCCACCCCAGGTGCATCACTGCATCTGAATAAATACAGAGTTTTGCTTGAAACCATTTTAGGGATCATATGTTGCTTTGTTTGTGTTTTGTTTTATTGCCCATTTGTGAAATAGGATCTTGGTTTTTGCCTGAGTGAGCCTAGCCTGGACCAGGATTCTCCTATTTAAGCTTCCTACAGTAGGTAGGATTGCAGGCACAAGCTACTACTCCCAGTTTCTTCTGTTGGGATGGGACCTGGTGAATTTTTGGCCAGGCTGGCCTGAAACCATGATCCTCCTTATCTCTGCCTCCTAAGTACCTAGGATTACAGGCATGAGGCACCCATCCTGAAGTTTGACTTTTTTCTTTTCTTTCTTTCTTTTTGCCTAATATATACCTCTGTTAGTTTCCTGTGGCTTGCTATTTGTCCTTTTAAGAACGGATAATATAATGGCATACACTGAGTGGAGCGAGCTGATCTTGTGTAAGAATCTGTGTGCCTCCCCCTGCCAACATCACTGAATGCCTCTGCTGAACCCCCACCCTGGTCTGCAGTGTCCTCAGGAGTTCCGGATGGGACCCAACTTCATCTCTGTCCCTCCTTAGGACTCCTGTTGCACGACATGACCATGGCTGGTCTTCAAGAGCTGCGATTCCCCGAAGAGAAGCCTCTGCTCCGCAGCCAGGATGTCACTGAGCTGGTGAGTTGCCTTTTGCATCCTGGGACCGAGAGTGCCACCTTGTGGCAAAGAAGGAAATTGTGCTCTTTCTCTGCCACCTTGAAAGTGGTAATGAGCTGAGCTGGGCAGCCTGGGCAGCCTTGTCCCTGCCTTGAGACTTGAGTTTGGGGGCCACCCTGAGTCCCCAGCCGGCCTCACTGGCACAGTGAGCCCTTAAGGCTGGAGTTCTTCAGGAGAGACGTCTCTATTTGAATGAAAATGTAGGCAGAACTCATTTGGCTATATGATAGAGCTAGAGGCGGTCCAAGGGCGAGGCTCACCCAAGTGCAACCAAAAGCCTTGAGACTGCCGAGCGCCGGCGGCTCACACCTGTAATCCTAGCTACTCAGGAGGCTGAGATCTGAAGAGCGTGGTTCAAAGCCAGCCCGGGCACAAAAGTCCATGCAACTCTTATCTCCAATAAACCGCTCAGAAAACTGGAAGTGGTGCTGTGGCTCAAGTGGTAGAGCGCTAGCCTTGAACTGAAGAGCTGAGGGACAGCACCCAGGCCCACAGTCCAAGCCCCAGGATTGAACAACAACAACAACAAAGCCTTGAGACTGAGGCACTCAAGGCTATCTATCCCCTTAGTCAGAGGACCAGGTGCTAGATTCAGAGTTCCTCCTGGCTCACGCTATTCTTGTGCCAAGTTGAGGGCGTCAGGGCTGGGCATCCCTGACGATCATCTGCCCCAGCCCTCCTCATTTTGCAGATGGGGAAGTGTAGGAACCAACCCCACCCCCTCACATCTTCAGTCCACTGTTCTCCCACAAGGAGGCCAGCTCAGGGAGCATTGAGGGGCTAGCACCAGACCAAGCAGCCAGCACTCTAGGGCCCAACAACATGAAGCCATAGTCCTGTCCCTGACAAGGGTAGTCTTACCTTAAACATTAGGAGTGAAGTGCTGGACTGGGTTATTGAAGATCGGCCCTCAGAGGCTGGCAGGTGCACTGTGAACTAGAAAGCCCTGTGCTGAGTTCCTGCACAGCAGTCCCCGCCCCTCTTCCCAGCTCCTGCCAGGATGCTTGCAGGAGGCTCCTCGCTGCGCTCCAGCCTGTGCTCTGCTCTTGTTCTGCACAACTCTTTAAAAAAAATGTCTCATGTCTGCTTAAAACTTGCCGATGGGCTGCCATCTCCCTCAGTGACAATCACCATCGTTCTTAGGACCCAGGGTATGATCTGCACCCACCCTCTGTCCTTCTGCACCCCTAGCTCCCTCCTTCCAGCCTCCCTGTGGCACGTGCCCGCCATTTTTCCAGCTGCCTTCTGTGACGGAGGTAGGAAGCAGGGAGTGTGGGATGGTGTGAGGACAGGAATTTGCACGGCTGGCTCTTCATCATCCTCAAGTCCCCGCTCAAGTCTCCCTGGGAGGTCTCCACTGTTCCCAGCCCTAGCGTACACCACTGTCAGACCCCACGGCCCAGACTCGGGAGCAGCTACTGGGGCTGTTGGCCACCAGCTCTCCCAAGAGCCCCGCGCAGCACTGTGCTCGTGGCTGGCTGTGAGTAAAGATGTGAACTGGGTGGGAGCCAGCCCAGGCCCTCTTCCCCACGCCAGGATCTTTCAAGGCATGTGAACAGAGACCTCTTGTGGGGTGCCATGAAGACAGGTCATCTCCCAGGGGGACCCCTCATCCCAACTGCACCACGGGAGCAGTTTGCAGAGCGGCTGGCACAGCGTGAGGCGTGTAACTGAGGCCTTAACTGGCCCCAGGGCACTGAAGAGAGCAGAGGGTATCTTGTCCTGATCCCTTTTGTGCCCGAGTCTTCCACTCCTCACTCAGCAGGACACCCCTTGCTACCCCCCCCCAACACACGAACTGACTCATGAGCTCTTCCTGCCAGAGCAGCCGGCCACAGGACCAGAGTTCACCACCATGGCTATGAACCCCTGCGTGAGGGACTGTGTCTCAGACTTCCATGATGGCCTGGCTTCTTGTTTGAGACAGCACAAGCCCCGTGCTGGGGCCTTGATTACATCTGTTTTTACCAAAGGCCTATCAAAGTCCCATGCCCAAGCCCAAAGCAGCCTCCTTGGAGCGCCCAGCAAGGGCTTTCCGTGTCAGCCTCTGTCTTGGAGAGCTGCTCTTATTTACTTTATTCCAGGCTGAGCTGCTAGCACTCAGCCTCCATAGCTTCCCAAGGGCCACCCCTTCCCTCCCTCCCTCCCTCTGTCCTTCCCTCTGTCCCTCTGTCCCTCTGTCCCTCTGTCCCTCCCTCCCTCCCTCCCTCCCTCCCTCCCTCCCTCCTTTCCTTCCTTCCTTCCTTCCTTCCTTCCTTCCTTCCTTCCTTCCTTCCTTCCTGTACTGGGCCTTGAACTAGGTTCTAGGCACTGTCCCTCAGCTTCCCTCTCCCCCCGCCCCCCCCCCAGTCAGTCGTGGGGCTTGAACTCAGGGCCTGGGCACCTTCTCTGAGCTTTTTTACTCAAGTATAGGAATCTATCACAGTGCCACTTCCACTTTTCTGGTAGTTAATTGGAGATTAGAGTCACACTTTCCTGCCCGGGCTGGCTTTGAACCTCAGTCCTCAGATCTCAGCCTCCTGTGTAGCTAGGATTAGAGGCGTGAGCCACCTGCATCCAGCTGTCCCTTAGCTTTTTTGCTTAAGACTGGCATTCCACCAGTTGAACCACAGTTGCACTGCTTGCTTTTTACCAGGTTTCAACCAACCGTAGAGGGAAAATGTTGGAGAAAAGAATCAAGTACTTATTGAACATGTACAGGCTTCTTTTTTTGGCGGTCATGGGGCCTGAACTCTGAGCCTGGGCACTGTCCCTCAGCTCTTCAGCTCAAGGCTAGCGCTCTACCACTTGAGCCACAGCGCCACTTCCGGCTTTTTTCTTTTTGTTTATGTGGTGCTGAGGAATCAAACCCAGGTCCTCATGCATGCAAGGCAAGCGCTCTACCACTGAGCCACCTTCCCAGCCCCAGGCTTCTTTTCTTGTCATGATTCCCTAACATGAGGTACTCTGGACCTGATTTAAATTCTGTGAGAGGACATCCATAGATCCTGTGCATATACTAGGCATTTTACACAAGGCACTTGAACCTCTGCAGTTTGGTATCCACAGAGAGCTCTAAAACCAGTGTTCCACAGATAGAACGCCTCCCGAGCCTCATGCCTCTTCAGACTGGCTTGCTCTGGAGTGTCCAGTACCAGGTGGGGGCCTGTCTTCCCCTTCTCCAGGGTCTGGGTACCTCATCTGGCTCCCATTCCCAAGCTTCTCCCCGTCTCTCCGCAGGACCCTCTCTGACCCCCGTGTTCTGTGAGCTTGCTCAGCCCCACAGTTTTGGAGGTGGGGTTTTGAGTTGGCTCTTTTTTTTTTTTTCCTGCTGTTTCTTGACTTTTGAATCCCACCCCTCCCACACTCTCCGTCTCCTGTGCCCCCAGACAGCCCCCTGGGAGCACACCGCACACCCTGCCATTATCTGTCTCATCCTTGCTGTCAGATTTTATTTTTTAAAACCTTCCTCCTACTTCCTCTTCAGAGATAATTACCCGCTTTTAGGTTTCCAGTACAGAAACCTCCCACACCTGCACTTTCCCGCCCCTCCCAGAAGACCTTTGGGTGAGAAGATCCATCCATGACTAGCCCCACCCTCAGTCTTTGGTGATATCTCTTTCCTTGGGTGGATCAGCGGGGAGGCCTAGCTAAGTACAGCTATTCTTGATGTGGACTAGGCTGGCCTCTAACTCTCAGTCCTCCTGCCCCAGCCTCCTGATTGCTGAGCTTGCAGGTGTGTATACTACACCTGGAGAAAGTACAGTCATTCTTTATGAAACAGTCTCAAGCCACTGGAACCTGGCTGAAGACAGTTCCTGGTGCCCTCTGAACTCCATACACCCCCACATACACCTCCCCTCCCTCCCCCCCCCCCGCCAGAATGCAGGTGGCTGGACTTCCTCTTCATTATGAGAAAAAAAAAATTAGAATTATCAATTGATTCTTCTTCCTGTTTGGAGCATGGGGGCGTGTCTTTGTCTTTATTGCATATCTGAGCCCACCCCTTCTCTTGCCATCTTCCAGTAGCCTTCTGTTTCTAAGTTGATTGACACAGACTTACTAGGAGAACCAATAGCATATAAAGGACCCAGTCTAGGCTCAGGCTCAGAGACCTGCCTGAAGCTCCCTCACCAAGCCTTAGCAGAGAAGTTTCTAGACTAGCACAGAAGACACCCAGGGAGACCCAGAGCTCTGCATTCCCTTGGCAACTGCTGTTCTGGAGGAAGGTCTGAGCTAGCCCACAACCTGGTTGTACAGTGGCAGATAAACAGGGATTGGGGGGGAGTGAGGGCGTCTCACCTGAGAGCCAGGCTCCACGACAGAGTTGGCCAGGATGCGACTCACACCTGAGTTCAGGCCTGACCCTCCACCCTCACGAACTCCATCTGGAGGTGCCCCCAAGCCACTCACTCCTCATTAGGAAGTCCGTCGTCCAGATCCTGTGTGTCTGGGAGCCAGTTCCAGCCCAGGCTTTGTGTTGAGCACAGCGAGGATGATCCCACCCTGGAGTCCGGTGCCAGACACTGAGCAAAGGCAGGGCTGCTCAGTGACACACATTCCCAGGTGACTTGAGGGGGTGCAGCAGGCAGTGTCCCTGGCCCTGGGGACAGTGCTCAGGTTGGGAAAGTCAGCGTTGCTCCTGCTGAACGGTCCCCAGCATTACTTGGCTGTGACAATCAGACCTCAACCCTCCCTCCTTCCCTCCCTCTGCCCTGTGCCCTTTCCCCTGCCGGACCGAGGGAGATAGCTTTGATGGAAGAGGGCAAAGTGACCAACAGCCAGACTTGGAGTCAGAGGTTCTAGCACTTTCTGGCCCTGGGTTCCCAGCCCTCTGAGCTTCAGCCCCTCACCTGTACAATGGAAACGTTTGCACTTGATGTTGATAAACTCACGGGCTCCAGTGTCTGGTACTTGGTAAACCCTTGGTGCTTTTTGGTTCACGTGAACATAGACTGGAGATCAGGAAGGCGGGGTGCTCCGGAGGGAGCCAGGCCCTGTGGGCCCCCAGGTTCCCACCGTTTCTTTTCTCCTCCCCTCCCCCACCCGGTTTACTTTCCCTTAGGAGAACTCTGACACCTTCCTCTCCGCTGTGGACACAGACTGGAAGGTAAGTCAAAGCCCAGCCTCCTGAGCTGTGGGACCCCCTCTGCCCAGCTGTTCAGACCCCAGGAGAGATCACTGATCTCTGTGTGCCCCACATAGTGGCAGGGGGGGCACCTTAGCCTCAGGGCAGCCATATCTGCTCCCCCCTAGCTGTGTCTGCCCAATGAAGGTGCCTGAGGGGGAGGTGGGGGGATCATCTGGAGTCCTGGGGACGGTGGGGATAGAGAAGGCAGTGAGGGATGTTGTCATCTGAATCAGCATTTCCCCCAGTGAAAGCCAGGTTGCCTCTGAAATAGCTCCTGTTGCCATAGCAGCGGTTGCCCAGGCGACCATGTCCTCTTTGATTTCAGATTCTCCATTGAACACTGAACTTGCTCTCTGTTTCTATCCCCCCACAACGATGATTTGGCTCTCTCGGTTTTGCTCCTTTCTCCCCTCTAAGTCCCCTAGTGACCGTTCATCTCCAGGTGTCAGGAAATGTCTAATAGCACACTCCAGGTGACCCTCACCAGCCTGCCCCGAGCCCACTGGCTGTCCAGATGGGATGGTAAATTCATCTGCTTCCTGCTGCCCAGATCGATGGAGCCCCTAGGTTACTGCTGTGGCTCCACCTGACCTCTATCTGGGTCAGTCTCCAAGCCCCATGACTGGAGCAGTCAAATGGCTGCTGGACCTGGGGTGACGGCTGGCTCCTCCCCTCTCCCCCCAAGCTGCTTCCGGCCTGCATGCTGAGTCCATGGTCACCCCCTTCTCTTCAAGGACAGGAAGCTCGGCTCCAGAGCAGACTGGATGCACCTGTCCAGACAAACCCGTCCCTCCCATGCTATCTCCAAACTCAGAGAGCAGAGGATGGGATTCAGCAGGGTGAAGGGGGGGGGGGGAGATGATGGGACACCCCCCCCCAAGAGGAGGGATGGGAGCTCTAGCAGCTTGTAGTTGCTGGAAATCACAGCAGGCCCTGCAGCCACCAGCCTGTTCTGTGCTGTGCTACACAGAGCCCAGCACACAGCCTCTGTGGGCAGAGATGGAGGGGACCCCCTCCCCCTACTCCCTGCTCTCCCAAGCAACCCACACCCAGGGCATCCACCGTGGTGGGCGGGAGCCTGAGGGATTGAGAAATACCTTCCTCTCCGTCCTAGTTAGGGTACACTACATCCAGACAGCTTTCTTCGTTTATTTTAAAGGAAAGTGCCAAGGCAGGGATTTCACTCCCCTCCCTCCCCTCTTTCTCAGTGACAGGCAGGTCACTGTCCCTGGCCTCCGTGGCAGAGACCAGCAAGCATCACACACACTTGGATCGTCCAGGTCCTGCCTGGCTATTTACCAGCTGTGTGACCTCTGGCAGAAGTCACCCTGTTCAGCTGCCTCATTTATTCCCTGACACAGGCAGCTCAGACATCGCTGAGCTTGTGAGGTAACGGTGTCCACAGGCCTAGAGGTCTGACCCTTGAGGGATGGTGACAGGTGGCCACCGGAGCATGGAGTGAAGGCACACTGTCTGGGTGCTGGTTCGAGTTTTCTAGTTGTGTGATCTTGGGCAGGTTACCAGCCTTCTCCGAGCCTCATCTGGCTCACTGGAAAAGTGGCTGCTGAGAGCATTAAAAATAAAAAAAGGCAACAAGTATAAAGTGCCCTAAAGCAGCCTGGCAGGTGGGAGACATTCCAAGTGTTTGCTCTTCTGAATGCTGTGACCTCAGGCCCAGAGTGCTGATAGCACCTGAAACAATTCCCTAGCTTCTCTGTGCCCCCACCAGCTACTCCTTCGCCTTGGTGTAAACACCAAAGGCTGGAATGGGGGAAAGCTGTGGGGTGGAGCAGCTTGGGGCCCCAGGCCCGTGGATTTGAAGCCAAGAACTGAGTAGAGAGGGGAATGGCTGTGTCTTGGACAGGACCCCGTGTCAGGTGGCCCCTGGCCTGGGTACCAGGGCGAGGAGCAGATGGGGAGGGCAGAGGTGGGGGTGGGTGAGGACGGGGTGAGCCGCCACTGAGAAGGGTTGGAGGGGCAAGCAGAACTGGACAGACAGGCTGGGCTCTGCAGTGCCTCAGCTCTCCCTCCAGGCATGGACGGGATGTGAGGGGCTCCCCCCCCCCCGTGTCCACACCCCTGCCCTGCCGGGCTGAGGGACCCAGCCTCATAGCTAGAGGTCAGAGGTGGAACAGGGAAACGTTGTTGATGCTCCAGGCAGAACACAAGGCCAGGAATAGTGCACAGCCCCATCACCTGGGCCCGGGGGGGCTGACTGCCCTCCCCAGGGGCAGCCTCCTGCACGCGGCTGGCAGCTCAGGCTGGAGCCAGAATGGCCTGTTTCTCCACCCAGGAGACAGAATGGGGGCACGGATCCCCAGCCTTCCCCTCCCCCTCCCTCCCCGTGGAGTCTGAGATGGCTTTGTGCTTCCAACTCCCCTGAGGCCTGGCAACTGAGCACCCTGCTGATTGGCTACCGAAGATAACCGAGAGTCAGCTGGGACAGGCTGCCTCTTGACCCTCATCTTCTTCCCCGGTGGCCCCTAGCCCCTTTGGGCGGGGGGGGGGGAAGAGTAGGAAGGGCAAAGCTGGTAGTGCCCTGCTCCTGCAGTCTGCCCAGCACCCCTCCCCCAGTCCTCCATGCAGGCAGAGTAGGATCTGCCCAAGGGGGAGAGAAGCCAGGGGATGGAGAAGGATGGCCCAAATGGTTTTCAACATGCAGCGACCTTCCTACACTCACACCCCAACTCTCCTCAAAGACCCGGGCCTTTCTGGTGAGGACCTAGTCTGAGGGTCTGGTCCCATGGATACCCCGCTCTTGTACTCCTACGAGATAGGTCAAGGGCTCTGCAGGTCTGGGCCCTGCGTGTGGATCCTGCCTTGTTCTGCTCTGTCTGGGTTTATGTGCCTGTGGGGATGGGCAGCTTCAGCTAGTGGAGAGTACCTAGGCATTGGGACCAGGGGAACCAATTCAATACCTGTCGTTGAGACTGAGCTGAGCATCCCTGATGCTGAGACCATCAGGATGCTGGGAGCTGGGAGGAAGGAGCTGGAAGGAGGGTGGGCTAATAAGCAAGAACCTCAGAAGCCAATTGGAGCCAGGTTTGTCTCCCGGTAGCCAATCTGGGAGTGACTGCTCGCTGCCAGCCAGTGGCTGCTCAGGAGCCTTGCAAGGAGGTGGGACCAGCTTGGGCGGGCCAGGATCCATGAATAAATGGCCCAGAGCCCCGCTGAGCTCCATCACAGAGCCGCTGGTCTCCCACCCGAGCTGTCCCCTCCCTCCAGACGCCAGTGACTCAGGCTTTTATTTGCTCTTCCTGCTCAAGCAAGCTCCCTCCCTTGGCAAGATGCCGGAGTGCTGGGATGGGGTGAGTGAGGGGTCAGGGGAGGGGGGCCACGAGGTAGGTAGGGAGGACAGCCATCCTTGTGACCTGCAAGAGGGATGCGACATCCCTCTGCGCTTGTCTGGTGCCCTCTCCCATCCTCCTGGTGATCCTGGTCTGCAGGCGTAGCTGGGGACAGCTGCCAGTTATGCCTGGGAAGGGCATGGAATGGGGGGTGAAGTCTGCGGTACGTAATCAGTATTCAGTGTATGCCCATCACATGCCCTACTGCTCTGTGCCTTCTGCTTGGCATGTGTCTGCTGGTGTGGTGCCCAGGTGTTGGGGTCTAGCCCAGCCCGGTGCACAAGGGTCCCCTCCCTGGCTAGTCACTAGCTTGCCAAGGCCCTGCCTGCTAGTTCCGGGCCTGTCTCTTGGGGGATTGTCTGGGGGTTTGGATTGCTGTGGCAGGTGCCCATGGAAGGACAGACGGGCTGTTTTCCTTAGGAGTTGCCTGTGCATCCCCAGGGCATTGGGGGGGAGGGGCAGGGGACAGAACGACTTGGAGGTCAGTGTTTTCAGAAAGGAGGTACGATGGGAGGGGACAGACTAGGAGGGCCCCCCCCCCGCCGTGCCTCGTTCGGTAAGCTAGCAGGGCAACACTGTGAGGGGTGGGGACCTGGCTTCTAGTACAGCGCCTCCTACCCTTGGAGGGGCAGCAGCTGGTACCCAAAGCTCCAGTTCTTCCTCAAGGAGGGAGAGGCAAGGGCAGACCTGTCTCCCTGCCCTTCGCTGCTTCAGGGTGAATGATTAATGGGGCTGACAAACCTCAGCCCCAACAGTACCACCCCTGATGCTCCAGAACCCCAGCCATGCCCACCCCCAGTCAAGGTCACTGGCAGGGAAGGCAAGCTGTGAGGGAGGGCAGAGCCCCCTCCCCCGCCGCCTGCCGCAGTGCATCCCGCAGGTGCCCACCTGGGGGCGGGGCCGGCTCTGACGTCACCGGGAGCCAATGGGAACGCTCCACCCTGGGAGTTGGGGGTCTCAGAGCTGCGTGGGGCCGCTGCCCTTGGGCTGTCCCCCAACACCTTGGGCAGCATCTAGGGAGAGGGGGAGCTCAGCTTGTCAGGCTGAACTGGGTCAGAGCTCCTCAGGCAGGGTCGTGCATGGGGTGGGAGGAGGGCTGAGGGGGGGGGGGAGATCTTGGGGAGGTGCAGCCAAGGTCACTAGGCCTGGGGACAGATAAGCTGGTCTTCCCCCCCATCCCCCTCTTCCTCCACACCCCTGTGGCCTGTCCAAACCTAGCCCTTCCTAGTCCAGGAAGTAAACCTTAGTAGGCTCAGCTCTGCTGCCCTAGGGGACCCGGACAGCCACCCCAAGGCTAAGACGGGACAGACGGTGACCTCAGCAATGGAGGGTGGAGGTTTGGGTTTGGAGGGTGCCCTGGGTCCCAGCATCTGCCCGGAAGAGCTTGAGCTACCTGACTCAGAGGCCTGCCCACTGCAGCTGGCCCCTGCAGCGAGTATGCGTGCGTGCTCCACCCAGCCCCTCCCTCCAGAGGCCTGCGAGGTGAGTGGCCTGTACTGCAGTGGGCCCCAGCAGGGTCAGGCAGCTATGGAGAGTGTCTGCATGCTCAGGATATCCCTTGGGTAAAACTCAATATCCACTCCAGAAAGCCCAGCTCGCGGTGTGGGGCCCAGGCCCCTGAGGGCACGCCTGCCCCCCACCCCCACCTTGCATGGGCTGGGCTCAATTTTGGCCAAGACAGATAGCTCCCTGGACCTCCATCTCCTCCTCTGGCTTGTGCCTGAGTGAGGCGGGAAGGAGGTGACATGTACATATGAGGGAGGCCAGGCCTAGGAGGCTGCGGTGGGTGAGACCTGCTGGAGACTACACAGAGGAAAAAGCAAAAGCCAAGCAAAACAAAAAACAGGTTCCCAGCTGAATATGGCCTTTAAACATGGTATTGGAACCATCTTGCCACTCCCCACTGGGGACAGCCCGGGCTAGCTGTCCTCTGAAGGCAGACCCTGGAAAGCCCGAGAAGCATCTCCAGCCACCCAAGTCCCCCTTTCTGAACCCAGGTGTTTCCATCTGCAAAATGGAGATTAGGGTTCGTGCCCTCTTCCTGAGTAACAGAGGAGTGCGCGCACATGCTGGTGCTTCTGGTCAGCTGCTGTTTCTCCCTGTCCTTGAACCCAGCCCCACCTTGCGCTCTGAACCACGCGCTCTAGCATGGCGGCTCCCTTCCATTCAGGCCGGGCTGCTTACTCAGCTCTGGCAGGCCCTCTTGGGGTTTCCTGATTAAGTGACCAAGAACAATTCATCTGTAAAGGAGCATCTCCCCAAGCCTCAGGAAGCACAGCAGCCTCCTCTCAGGGATAAGATGGTAGCTGACGAAGTCCCCATGAGATGGCCCAAGGGAGGAGGGGAGACAGTGAGGGGGCCCAGCCAGCCCTCCTGAAAGCCTAATGACCTGAGCAGCAAAGCCAAGCAAGAGTGAGGACTCAGGATGACCCCAGAGCAGAACTGCAGGCTTGGAGGCGGGAGGGACGAGCATTCAAGGTGGAGGGAGGTGCAGGGAGCCGCAGGAGCTAGAGCCCAGGGTGGGAGCCAGGGGCGGGTGTGGGGTCCCAAGCAGGGCGTGGCTGGCCAAGGGGTGTTTGCTGTGGAATCCGGCAGTCATTCCTCTTTTTTTTTTTTTTCCTTTTTTTTTTTATTGTAAAGATACTATACAGAGGGTTACAGTTACATGAGTGAGGTAATGAGTACACTCAGTCATTCCTCTTCCAGAGCAGGGAGCCCTTGAGGGTTCTGAGTGGGTGAGGGGCTTGGGCTGTGGTGGTAGGACAGCATGAGTGGTTACAGTGCGATGGGAAAACATGGCCTCCCCTGGAGGGCTGAGTCTGCACTCAGCAGGGTCTGGGCACTGGCAGCACAGTGCATGGGCTGGATTGCAGTGGAGACCAGCACTTTCCATGCAGTCCATGTTGGTCTTCTGCTAGACACCCCTGAGTAAGGGGGCTCCATTTGACTTGAACTCTGATGAGACCCTACCATCGGCCCGGCAGCTTTTAGACTGCCTGGCCTCCGCATTCCCCAGAAAGCCTGGGGCGGGAGCAGCCCTGTAGCCGGCGGCGCTGTGTGTCTTGCCTAGGAGCACGATATCGAGACGCCGTATGGCCTACTGCACGTGGTGATCCGGGGCTCCCCCAAGGGGAACCGCCCAGCCATCCTCACCTACCACGATGTGGGCCTCAACCGTAAGTACAGCCCGGGCCCCCTCCTGGCCTGCGGCACCCGCAATCTGCCAAAGTGGCCAGGCCTCCCCTCCCTCCACACAAGGCCTGACGACCACTGCGCAGGCTTGGCTCTGTGGCTCAGCGGCCTTCTGCCCCCTGCCCTCTGCAGACAAGCTGTGCTTCAACACCTTCTTCAACTTCGAGGACATGCAGGAGATCACCAAGCACTTTGTGGTGTGCCACGTGGACGCCCCCGGACAGCAGGTGGGGGCGTCACAGTTCCCTCAGGGGTAGGTAACCCGGAGCCCCTCCACCCACCCTCCCCAGCCCCGCACCCTAGCTGCACCCAGGCCCTGACTTCTGTGTCGCCTTCAGGTACCAGTTCCCCTCCTTGGAGCAGCTGGCCGCCATGCTCCCCAGCGTGGTTCAGCACTTTGGGTGAGTTCTCATCTCCCCCAGCCACGACCCCCGCGTCTAGACTAGGGCTACAAGTACCCACCATAATGCCTCAGCCACCTGGCTCCAGTAAAGGCCTGAGGGCATGGGCAGGGCCTCGCTGGCGGGTTTCTGGGAAATGACACCCCAGCCCTAGAGTAACCAGCCCTGCTCTGTGCTAGGTTCAAGTATGTGATTGGCATCGGAGTGGGAGCCGGAGCCTATGTGCTGGCCAAGTTTGCGGTGAGTCTCCTGCCCCCACCCACAACCCCAGCTCCAGTGGAAAAGGGGGCTTCTGCAGCGAGGGACTCTCTCTGGTTTTTCTGCTACCTTTTCTCCTCCTCTTAATTTTTCCTCACTTAAAAACAACAACAACAACAACAAAGAGCTGGGAAGGTGGCTCAGTGGTAGAGCGCTTGCCTTGCATGCATGAGGCCCTGGGTTCGATTCCTCAGCACCACATAAGCAAAAAGAAAAAAAGCTGGAAGTGGCGCTGTGGCTCAAGTGGTAGAGCGCTAGCCTTGAGCTGAAGAGCTGAGGGACAGCGCCCAGACCCAGAGTTCAGGCCCCACAACCGGAACCCCCCCACAAAAAAAAACCATTTTCCTTCAAAGGAAGCTAACTTTCAAAAATTCAAGAGGTGATATCTCAGGCTTCCTTCAAAACAATGAACCTCAACTTGCTTAACCTTTATCCGGGTGTGTGTGTGTGTGTGTGTGTGTGTCTGTGTGTCTGTGTGTCTGTGTGTCTGTGTGTGCACGCATCCTAGGGCTTGAACTCTGGGTCTGAGTGCTGTTCTTTAGCTTTTTCACTCAAGGCTAGAACTCTAACACTTGAGCAACCAGCTCTCCTTCCAGCTTTCTGGTGGTTGAGTGATGATGAGAGTCTCGTGGACTTAGGAAAGTTCAAAGCCTACGCAACTGGGATCCCCAGATCTTAGCCTCCTGAGTAGCTAAGGTTAAAAGCACAAACCACCAGCATTCAGCTCAAAATTTCTACTAGCAACAACATACGCAACTAATTGCCTGCTCTCCAGAGTCGTTGGTGATACAGAGGTGGCATTGAGGTCACCTACTAAAGTGACATTTGACTTTTGACTTTTTAAACATTTTGATTTGTTTTTTTGTTGGGCTTGGGGCTTGAACTTGGTGGGGCCTGGGTTCTGTCCCTGAACAATTTTTGCTCAAGGCTAGCATTCTACCACTTTGAGTTGTATAGCACCACTTCTGGTTTCTGGTGGTTCATTGGAGATAAGAGTCTCACTGACTTTCCTGCCTGGGCTGGCTTTGAACCACCATCCTCAGATCTCAGCCTCCTGAGTAGTTAGGATTCTAAGCATGAGCCACCGGCACCTGGGTCTTTTGACTTTTTTGAAGTTAAAAAAGTATACTATATAAGCCCGGCGCTGGTGGCTCACACCTGTAAGTCTGTGAAATCTAAAAAAAACATAATGCAAGTCAGGAAAGCTTTGTTTTGTCTTTTTTTTTTTTGCCAGTCCTGGGGTTTGAACTCAGGGCCTTAGGCACGTCCCTGGGCTTCTTTTTGCTCAAGGCTAGCACTCTACCACTTGAGCCACAATACCACTTCTGGCTTTTTCTGTTTATGTGGTACTGAGGGATCATGTGGGCTCCATGCATGCTAGGCAAGCACTCTACCACAAAGCCACATTCTCAGCCCCAGGAAGGCTTTTTATTTCTAAAATCACAGATGAAATCTTCAGAGAGAATCTTAAAATCTTTACATAGAAATAATCAAGGATTTTAAAATCCTGTTTTAAGCCCTGCACACCACCACTGTTAACTATAGACTTCTCCAAACCATGCAGACAAACCCAATGGGGCGTAGTATTGTGTGAATTTTGTCATTGAGCAGAAAATGCAGATCTTAGCCTGGCAGCTCCATTGGCCCACACTAGTAATCCTAGCCACTGAGGAGGCTGAGATCTGGAAGATCATGGTTTGAGGACAGCCTTAGCAGAAAATTCTGCCAGACTGTATCTCCAAATATAACCAGCAAAAGAACAGAACTGGAGACTATGTCTAACAAGTCAGAGGCTCAAACCACCCCACCCCCATGAAAAAGGCAGCTATTTCCCCAGTGTTTAATATAAAACAGGCCCTGAAAAGAGCAGTTTCTTAAATTATGTCACAAGGGCTTCATTCTCCTTTTTTTTTCTCTCTTGGTGGTACTGGGCTTTAAACACTCAAAACATCATGCTTGCTCTATTGCTGCGCTGTGCCCCCAGTCCAAGTAGCTGGGATTACAGGCCTATATCACCATGCTCGACTAAGGTCTTTATTTTGTATAAAAGTAATCAGACATGCTTAACATGTTTGTATATTTGTTTATGTAGTTGGGTAGTTAATTATGCACTGGGATTTGAACTCAGGGTCTCATTCTTACTAGGTGAGATGTCCCACTTGTCTAGCCCAAGGTTTTAAGATGTTTAGTATTGAGTTTTGCAGCACGACTTTCAAAAATGTATTAAAGGGGTTGATGATGTGGTTTCATGGTAGGATGTTTGCAAAACCATGGATGCATGAGGTCCTGGGTTCAATCCCTAGCACCGCATTAATTAATTAATTAATTAATTAAATGTGGAGGTGGTCTGAGCTGGGTGTTGGAGCTACTGTGGAGGGGAATGTGCTGGACATATTGGTCGTCCTGGGGCATAAGGGACCATGGTTACCAAGGCAGTGGAGGGTTGGATGTCTCCACCTGAGTTAGCAGAGCTGAGTTTGGTTATTACACAGCCTGGGAGAATGCATCATTCCAGCTGGGCAAGAGGACTTGGAGAATGTCCAACTGAGCTATAGTTCCTAAGAAGTGACCTGTGCCCCCCCTCAAAAAAAAATAGTACTAGCCAGGTGCCAGTGGCTCATTCCTATAATCCTAGCTACTCAGAAGGCTGAGATCTGAGGATAGCTGTTCAAAGTCAGCCTGGGCAAGAAAGTCAGTGAGTCTCTTTTTTGTGTGTGTGTGTCAGTTGTAGGTCTTGAACTCTTGGGCCTGGGCGCTGTCCCTCAGCTCTTCAGCTCAAGGCGAACGCTCTACCACTTGAGCCACAGTGCCACTTCCGGTTTTCTGGTGGTTAATTGAAAATAAGAGTCACCACTTTTTTCTGCCCAGGCTGGCTTTGAACCAAGATCCTCATATCTCAGCTTCCTGAGTAGCTAGGATTACAAGTGTGAGCCACCAGCATCCAGCTCAGTGAGACTCTTAGTGGCGCTGTGGCTCAAAGGGGTAGAGAGGCTAGCCTTGGGCAAAAGAGCTCAGGGACAGTGCCCAGGCCCTAAGTTTAAGCCCTACAACCAACCAAAAAAAAAAAAAATGGCCTGTCCCTATCTTGGGGGCTATTGACTGTTCATAACAATAATAATACACAAATACACATCACAGGTACTTTGTGGGTACTTGGGTTTTGAGCATGGATTTCATGTTTGCTATGCAAGTGTTCGCTGCTTGCGCCAGTTCTTTTTTATTTTTTACTTTCTTTTTCTTTTTTTTTTTGGGGTCCAGTCGTGAGGCCTGAACTCTGGGCCTGGGTGCTGTCCCTGAGCCCTTCAGCTCAAGGCTAGCACTCTACCACTTTGGCTTTTTTCTTTTTGCTTATGTGGTGCTGAGGAATCGAACCCAGGGCCTCAGGCATGCAAGGCAAGCGCTCTACCACTGAGCCACCTTCCCAGCCCTACTTTCTTTTTCTAATAGGGTCTCCAATGCTTGCCTGGAACAGAAACTCTCCTACTTCTGTCCCCATAACTGTTCATTGAGAAGGGATTTCACTAACTTTATGTTTACTTAATCTGGCCTCTAACTTCCTACTTCTCCTCCCAAGTAGCTGGGTTTACAGCTATGAGCCACCGCACCTGGACATGCTGTCCTTTCAAAGGGTGGAAGACATTGATAGAAATCAATGCTTGTTTGTTGGCGATGATATCATTATGTAGCCTAGGCCAGCCTCAAACTCCAGATCTTCCTGCCTTTGCCTCTGTAGTGCTGGGCCTGCAGACCTGTGTCTCCATATCCTGCACAGTAAATCAGAGCTCAGCATGGCTGCTACAGCCAGCTGCTCATCAGCGGCCTCTTTAGATGTGAAGTGTTTTGCCACAGTCCCACCTTTCCAGCCATCTAGGAGAAAGGCACGACTGTGATTTTAAAAACTACTGACTCTTACTGAGTAGTTGTACAAAGGGGTCTCAATTCCAGACATTAGGGCTAAATTGACAGCTTTCTAGATGGGGCGAAGGGAGCCTCTCTCCTCCCTCCTCACCCAGCCTCTTCTCCCTGGTCCCCTGCAGCTCATCTTCCCTGACCTGGTGGAGGGGCTGGTGCTAGTGAACATCGATCCCAATGGCAAAGGCTGGATTGACTGGGCTGCCACCAAGGTGAGTGTTAGGGGAAAGGCGAGAAGCATGAAAGCAGGCGCAGATGCCGTCTCCACAGACCAGACCCACGTCAATGGATTCCAGTTGAAGAGGGACGCCACGGTGACCTGAGGAGAGTCAGGAGACACGAGGCATGCTGGGGGCAGGCGGACAGGACTTCAGCAGGGCTGGAGGTGGCTGGAGGGTATAAAAAGTCTCAGGACTTGCTTCGCAAGTTTGTGGTTTCAGCCTGAAGTGATTTACACAGGCCTGGTTCCAGACATCCATTGTACAAACCCACTAGGCAGGTCCCGCTTCAGCCACGTGTGGCCCTGCTTTGGGGAATTCAGGCACGGGAGGGGTGGGGGGAGTGGGCTTTCACATTTTGAGACTGCAGAGGTGGGGGGCAGGGGAGGCCCCCTGCTCAAGATGGCGCCCCCCCATGCGTCCCCTCCCACAGCTCTCTGGCCTGACCAGCACCCTACCTGACACGGTGCTCTCCCACCTCTTCAGCCAGGTAAGGGGGGAAGGGGGGCTTCTGCAGTCCCAGTGGGCTGGGCCGCCCCATCCCTGCTCAGCAGGAGGCTGACTTATCCCTGACTTCTGTGGTTATTTGCGATGAATGGCCTTTTGAGGAGCAATGGGGATGGGAGGCTTCCCCTCCGCTCCCTCCTAAGGCCCTCTGCACCCCCCCACTGCCCTGCTGAGCCTCTCTGCCACCCCCACCCCCACCCCTGCCCGGGCCCAGGAGGAGCTGGTGAATAACACGGAGCTGGTGCAGAGCTACCGGCAGCAGATCTCCAACGTGGTGAACCAGGCCAACCTGCAGCTCTTCTGGAACATGTACAACAGGTGTGGGCACACAGGGATGGGGTCCTTCCCCTGGCCACCCCCAGGTGGAGGCAGGGAGAGGGCTAGCCTCCTGTGCAGGGCTCACAGGCTGGGGGGGGGGGAGGTCGTTGCAGGAGGAGCAGGGCTGTGAGTTCTTCCTCCTCTCCCTTGCTGGCTGGGCACTGGGGGTGCTAGGGACCCCCTTGGCCCCAACTTGGAATTCTGGTGCCCAACCTCTGAAGTGAGGAGAAGCTTGGGTGACGTTCCTAGCTGTGCTCTTTAGACTCCTGTGGGGATGTCTGGGAGGGGGGGGGTGACAGCCCTCTGTCCTTCCTTCTCGTGTTCGTAATAATTAAGCACCTGGTGGAAAATCTGAATACTTGGTAAGCCCCTGCTGGGGGCACAGTGCTAAAAACCACTAAGTGAGAACCCTGCCCTGACTTCCACGTGGTCCACGAGATCCACGAGCAAGACCAGCTGCAGAACCTCCAGCCTCGCCCTGCTCCGAGGCCGTGCACAGCTTGGGGGTGTTGGGCTTGCCCTTTTCCTAACGAGTCCTGGGTTTGCCCCCCTCGCCCACCTTTGCCTCTGCTTCTCCCCTGCAGCCGACGAGACCTGGACATTAACCGGCCCGGGACGGTTCCCAATGCCAAGACCCTCCGGTGAGTGGCCACTGCGCTTGCAGCCGGCCCCTGCCTGTGCCCTGCGCCGGGCCAGACAGCTCTTTTCCTCTGTGTCCACAGCTGCCCTGTGATGCTGGTGGTTGGCGACAATGCCCCTGCTGAGGAGGGGGTGGTGAGTGCGAGGCTGTGTCCTGGGGGGGGGAGGGATGGGAGGTCAGGGCCAGGAGCTCTTTAGACCTGGACAGCCAGGCCAGCTCTGGATGCAGCCCGGGATCACTGCAGGGACAAGTGTGGGGTGGTGACCTTCCCTTCTTCCCTGCCACCTTGCCATTCCTGCCCGGTCACTCCCATTGCGTAGGTGAAGGGGCCTGAAAGTGTGGAGTGCTGGGGACAGGGCTCTGGCCAGGCTTCCTGACACCCCATTCCTCCCCAGCAGTGCAGCCTCACCTATGCACTTCAGACAGGCCCAGAGCTGAAGACCCCTGCTTCTAACATTAGAAAGACCTTTTATGATTTAAGTCATTTACACTCTCAACACTGTTCCCTTGGGCCACCCAGACACCCGGAGATGGGTATGGGCCTGTGTGTCACCTCTCTCAGTAGCACTCTGGCCTCAGGCAGCCTGGGGTTGGGCAGAGGTGGGCATCAGTACAGAGCTGCTTGGAGGCTTCCGGGCCCGTGAGTGCTCAGAGCAATTCCAGGTGTCCAAAACATTCCAGCCTTCCAGTGCCCACAGCCAGGCCCTGGACCTGCACCTGCTCTCTCTTCCTCTCTCCCTCCTCTCTGAGGCACAGACCTACCTTACACACACTGTGCATACCACACACACACACACACACACACACACACACACACACGTACAGGGAGCGGGGCTGTTGCTGCAGCTGAGTCCTGTCCCACAGGTTGAATGCAACTCCAAACTGGACCCGACTTCCACGACCTTCCTGAAGGTGAGACCTTCCTCTAGCCCCCAGCCAGCCTCCACCCGGGGCTCGGTGGCCAGGCAGGGCCTGCCTGGGCCCCAGGTGTCTGGCCAGCTGAGCCTGTCCAGGTGGGGGCGGGGAGCAGCTGCCTCAGCTCACCCTGCCCCTCCTCTTGCAGATGGCAGATTCTGGGGGCCTTCCCCAAGTCACACAGGTGAGATTCTTGGCCCTCCTGCCTTTCTATCACCTAGCATGATGGGGTGGGCAGTTGGGAGGGATGGAGACCCCCCCCTTCCCTGTCACCCTATAAATCCTAGACAGCCAATCAAAGTATGTGACTGTCCCACTCCCCTGCAGCCAGGAAAGCTGACTGAGGCCTTCAAATACTTCCTGCAAGGCATGGGATACAGTAAGTGCACCCCCACCCACACTGGGCAAGGGCGGGGCAGAGGGCCCTGACTTCTGGGTTGCCTGGGCCGCAGACCCTGGGCTGCGCTCTCCAGACTCCACCCACACTGTAAGGAACTTGTCCTGGCCGGGCCTGGACATGAGCACTATTCTGAGGGCAGTGCTGGGCCTGCTGGGAGAGGACTCTTCTTCCAGCCCCCGGGGCCCCGGGGCCTGGGCTGGGTCCTGCCAGGGACGCTCATTTGAGGTGAGCCACCCACCGCTGCAGGGCCTGCATCCCTGGTGCAAGGTGGTATCTAGGGCCACCACAGGGAGTGGGTTTGGAGTCTAGGAACCAGGGAAGGTAAGTGGGGACTCCGGTTTGAGTGTTAGGACCTGAGGACACACTGTGTCGAGACCAGTTTCCTGTTCCCCTGTGTTTCCTCAACCTTCCCCCTGGGCAGCAATGATGAGACTGGACACAGTGCCAGTGGCCCCTCACTCATGCATATGGTGACTGCTTTGTTCTGATGGACCCTTATCCCCTCCCCGCAACACGCAGCTACTCCTCCACCGCCAGGAAGCCAGCTTCTCCCTAACTTTGCCTGCTTCCCCAATCCCCACAGACTTCCACCCTGGAGCTCATGCCTCCAGGGAGCACTGATGGGGGAGGCTGGAATTCCTCTGACCCTGGGGCCTGCCAGCCTCTCTGGGAAGGAGGGCAGGGAGGCTGAGGTTGGCAGGGAAGCACAGCCAGGGCCCTGTGCGTGTGATGCAGCTCTGTGAGCACTTGAGAAGAGTGAGCAGCCCTGGCAGGACTCTCCTCTTCTCCCCCGGCAGCCTAGGAGTTAGGAGGGACTTTGAATATTTGCAGGCCTCTCCCATCTTGTATATGGACCCAGAAGAATGGCGAGAGCTCTGGAATTCGGATGTGGGCCTGGGGGGTTAGGGGACAGGGAGAGCCCGGCTACTGCTGTTAGGGCTCCCATGGGCCAGATTGAGATCCGCCCCTGCTGACAATCAGGGCTGGAGCTCAGGCAGCATGGCCCCTCTGGGCTTTTTGAGGCCTAGCCCTCCTTGGTGCTGTCCATCTGTCTTGTCTTCTTGGCCTATTCCAGTACCCCTGCCTGGGCCTGGCCCCGCCCTGATCTGTGTCTCTTCCCTGTCCCCAACCCCCTCTCTGGCTCTGTCTTCTCTCTTAGTTGCGTACTTGAAGGATCGAAGGCTGAGTGGAGGAGCAGGTAGCCCCATGGCCCCTCTCCTGATGCATGGACACCCCTCCCAGCCGCGCCTTCCCTCCCCGCCCCCCCCCCTGCTCCTTCTGTGCAGTGCTGCAGCCAGGCCGCATCTTGCTGTGGTTTAGAATTTTGTGTTCTCTTCAACTCAGAACCCCAGCAGACTCCTACTCTTCCACACACCCAGAGCCACCCTGGGCTGTGTCTCCTTTGGAGGCTCGCTATTGGCCTTGCTGAGCTGCTACAGGCTGTGGGACTTTCAGAGCTCTGGGAGTTAGAAGCAGAACCTCCTCAAATGTAGTCAGGCCAACCTTGCAGGCACTGTATGTAGCCCTGGCCAAGCCGGGCAGGTGGAGTTCAGAAGGGTAGTATTACTTCCTCAGGCTTCTCAGCTGCAGGACTGAGAATTAAGGTCAGAAGCAGAATCCAAGGCAAGCTGGGAGCCAGGACGCCACATCTTCTTTAGAGAAGCGATCCGGCCTCCCGCCCATCATCCTCTTCACAGAGGCCTAGTTGACAAGACAGCCCATCCCTGCTCACCACAAGGGTGCAGTCATAGCTGGACAGCCATTGGAAGGCAGGCCCTTGCTGGCCACAGCCCCTTCGGTTCAGTTACCGCGGCTGGCTCTGCATGCCACAGGCCTGAAGGAGCCCAGTCCCATGGCTTTGGGCGGGCCTCTCTGCCATCGTTAGGCTGGGTCTTGCTGGCCGCTTCGCTTGCATTTTCCATGTCCTACCTGCTGGTGCCAGGTCCTACGTGCTGGTCCTCACACTTGTTCATTTGTGTCCACAGTGCCCTCTGCCAGCATGACCCGTCTGGCACGCTCTCGCACCGCCTCCCTCACCAGCGCCAGCTCGGTGGAGGGCAGCCGCCCGCAGGCCTGCACTCACTCGGAAAGCAGTGAGGGGCTGGGCCAGGTCAACCACACCATGGAGGTGTCCTGCTGAAGCTCATGATCCTGCCCAAGATGCCCACCTAGCGGGGTCCCCCTGCCACCCCTGCGCCGGCTCATTGTTCCTTTAGTTTCTTTTTGTGAGGGTAAAGGGGAGGAGATGAAGGTTGTTTTTCTTTTTTCTTTTTTTTTTTTAAACGAGGGGATCCAACTTGATGCTTGCAGTAGAACAGTCTGAGATGGTTTGAGGGGCACCTCCTCCCCAGCCCGTCTCCCCCAGCGTGTTCACGTGGCTGATGCGCCTCCCTACCCCCACTCTGGCACTGTGAGGGGAGCCTCGGACAGGGCCCGAGTCCTCTAAGAACGGAGGCCAGCAAGAGCAGGGTAGGAGGAAGACCCCCGGCAGGCAGGTTTGAAGATGGGCGCAGTTTTGAGATGGTGGATGCTGAGCTCACACTCCCGATGTGGGGGACAGGAAGCTGCAGCAAGGAGCCCTGTGCCTCTGAAGGCCTCCTCCCCTCAACCCCTCCACCACCAAGCACACTTTTCAGGTTTGTAGTACAGGTGACAATCATGTGGATGGTAACCACAAGGGGGCGCTGTGATGGGGACAGCCATTTTCCTGGTGCTCTCTGGGACTGAGATGAAACATGGAAGCCGCGCGGGACAGAAAGTCCAGTGCTTTTCCTCTTCCCCGCTCCCCTCCCCCCCACACACTCTGCCACCTTCTGGCCCTCTCCCATCCTGAGCCAGGGTGTTCTAGCAGAAATCACCTGCTTTTGTCTTCCTAATGACCTGGGACAGAGGGATAGTCTGGGATTGCTCCTGTGCTGTGTGTAGCTGCTGAGAGATTTGAGGTAAAATGGCCGGTGACTGAGAGTCCTGTAGATGCCCTGTTGTCTAAGAGGCCAAGCCACATGGTAGTCTCCCGGTGTTTCCCGGTAGAGCCCCGCTCAAGCTGTGCCAGTGAGTCCTGCAGCCATCACTGGGGAAACAGGTTGACTGGCGAGATCTGGCTCAAGACAAGATACCACCCACCTTTGGCCACTGGAATAGGCTGGGATTTGCTGGGTCCTGCATTGGGAAATGAAAGTCCTTGAATAAGGGCCAGGCAGAAGAGAAGGGCTTCCCATGCACTCCTGGCCCCCGCAGCCCAGGACTGTGCCCTCTACTCCCCTACCTCCCAGTTTACCAGGGAGAATCTCCCAGGCCCCCAAAACAGAGCCCTTGTCCCAGATTCTCAATCCATTGTCACAACCCGACCAACAGGACACACTGAAAAAAATGAAGGGCTGTAAGGGAGAGGGGAGGGTTTGTGTGGGTTTTTATAGGGGGTGTTCTGAGGCCAAGAGGTCATTTAAATCCACATTTCCTGGCACAGGCCACTCTTCTATACTCTTAAGCCATTACTAGACTGCTGTAGAGCCTGGTGGAGTGTATTCTTAGTTCTGTTTGCTCACGTGCTTTCTTTGAATATTGAATGTGACTGTTTAAAACTGATAGAATTAATCCCTCTTACTGTAGATAGCACTGCGAGTATTTGATTTCTTTCTTGCTGTGTTCTTTCAGATGAGATAACTATAAATATCTATGCTATATATATAAATGTATATTGAGTCCTCCTGTGTGTGGTTTTTCCATTGGAGGCTGTCTCTTTGATTAAGGTGAACTTTAATGGAGTTTATTATTTTCTTCTCTGTACAAAGAGCCTAATTTTGTGTATTATGGTGGCTCATGTCATGAGGCTTGGAGATGACAAAATGTCTAACAACAAAAGCCCTTGTCTATGTAGAGAGAGTTGACTGTGCTGACAAACTAATAAAGACACTAAGAAGAGCTTGAGTGTGGTGATGCCACGCTGGAGTCTTGAGGCTGCTGCTTGGGCTTAGGTTCGGGGAAATGGCCACGGGAGGACAGGGATTGTTTCCAGCATTCAGCACACAGAATCTTATTAATCCTAACATTCATTCTGCAAGGGCAATATCTCTATTTCACAGTTGAGGACACTGAGCTGAAGGATGAAGAATTTGCCCAATAAAAGGCCAAACTGAGCGTTCCCTCTGGCATTATTTGGCTCATACCCATAACCTTCTCTTTGATGCCTCATTTTCTTAATGGCATGCTTTGTCTTCATGTTTAACCAGTTTGTCTCAGAACTTGTTCACCTGGTAAATAATGAATCCTTCCTACATGTCAGCTACTAAAGGAGCAGATGATGATGATGATGATGACTTTTGTACAAAGAGGTTTACAATTCTGTAAGTCAGGTAATGAGTTCAATGATTTTTGGGCAATGTCACCCCTTCCTTCATTCTCCCCTTCCCCTTCTTGTCCTTACCCCCAAGCTGCATAGTTTATCTTTTTACATTGTGTATATTGACTGCAATGATTGCATTTGTCCACCCTCCCTCTGTTCCTGTGTTCCCCTTTGCTCTCCCGAGTAAAACAAGTTTCCACTTCCTGGAATTCATTTTGATAAAAAGTACTTCAGATGTTCAGAGGATTGCCCCAAGTATATTCTCCCTAAAGGAATAACTTTTTTTTTTTGCCAATCTGGGGGCTCGAACTCAGCCTGGGCACTGTCCCTGAGCTTCTTTTACTTAAGGCTAGCACTCTACCACTTGAGCCACCGCACCACTTCCAGCTTTTTGTGTTTATGTGCTGAGGAATGGAACCCAGGTCTTCACGCGTGTTAGGCAAGCACACTACCACTGAGCCACCTTCCCAGCCCAAGGAGTAACTTTTTTAAAAAGTTACTAGTCGTACAAAGAGGTTACAACTCCGTAAGTCAGATTATGAGCACAATAATGACGGCATTTGCTCACCCTTCCTTTAAAAGGAGTAAAATTTGGGAACTTGCCTTATGGTGTGCAGAAGATGGAAAATACAAACTGGGTCGGATTCTAGATCCGGGATAAGCCGCACCCCTCCAGGATGCTTTGGGCAAATGACAGTAACCGAGGCGGCACCAACGCCCCGGGGGCGGGGAGGCCAGATTCTGCTGCGGCGCCCAGAGTTTCCCCAGGAGACCTCGGCTTCCCGCACCCTGTTCAGGTCGGGTGGCCCCGGCCTGGGAGCCAGGCCTCTTTGCGGGCCCCCCCCCACGCCCCCGCCGGGCTCGCGCCACTCCGCCGGAAACGCCTGAATCCAAAGGCCTGCTCGAGGAACGTTCCCCCGAGGAGCAAGTCCCCGCCCATTCCCCTGCTCACGCGGTTCCGGTCCCGCCCCTCCGAGGGCCACGTGGTCCAGGCCCCGCCCGCCG
>NW_012267234.1:554871-581426 GCF_000151885.1 Dipodomys ordii
CGCGAGGCCCTCACCCCGTGTCTTCCCCAGAGCGAGCTGCGCTGCAAAGCCCGTCGGGCTGGGTGCCGCTGCTGCTGGCGCTGCTCCACGAGCTGCAGGCCCCGGCCTCCCACTGGAGCCCCTACTTTGCGCTCTGGCCCGACCTGGGCCGCCTGGAGCATCCCATGTTCTGGTAGGAGCCGAGGGAGGCGTGGGGGAGCGTGCTCCAGCCAGTCTGCCTGGGGTCACCAGGTGCGGGGTGTTAAAAGGAGCTGGGCCGGCTGTTCCACTGCAGGACCCAGGAGGAGCGGCAACGCCTGCTGCAGGGCACTGGTGTTCCAGAGGCGGTGGAGAAGGATTTGGCCAACATCCGCAGCGAGTACCATTCCGTTGTGCTGCCCTTCATGGAAGCCCACCCTGATCTCTTCAGTCCCAAGGTTCGCTCTCTGGAACTCTATCACCAACTCGTGGCCCTCGTAATGGCCTATAGGTCAGTGAATAGAAATCTGAAAGACCAAACATCTTCAGACTTCTTGAGGGATGGAAAAGAGTAGAACAGCCAAGCCCACCCCCTAGTCTTTAGTTTTAGCCAACTCCTCTCTGGCAGCTTTCAAGAGCCATTGGACGAGGAGGATGAAGAGGAGCCAAACTCCCCTGTGATGGTGCCTGCTGCAGATATACTGAACCATCTAGCCAATCACAATGCCAACCTAGAGTACTCTGCGGTGAGTGGATCACACCTAGTTGTTATGTGTATTGATGATTGAGCATTTGAGCCAAACCACTAACGGCCTTCTACTCTTGTTTGTGTCAAAAGTTGTTTGAATATATTAAGGCTCAAAATTAAGTTATGGAAGCCAAAGGCCAGTGGCTCATGCCTGTGATCCTACCCATAGAGGCTAAGAAGTGCAGTCTAAGGTAGCAGAGATTTTTATATCTAACCAGCTAGCCCTCAGTTAAAGCCCCAAAACTGGCACACACACACACAAAAAAGTTGAGTCTTCTGACAAATATTCAGAGTAGCTTTTAGAAGTTACCTTTCACTCCCTGCTGGCTGTTCAGTTGGCCTTGTGGACAACTGCCACAGTTAACAGCATGGAGGAGTGTTGGTCAGAGATCTAAGATGACCCTATTTTAAGAATCATTCCACTTCTATATCAAGTTGTAAGAAAAGATGTGTGTTTATGGTAAATGCGTATACCCTCAGCACCCAGGAGAACCAAGTTTAAGGCTGGCCTACACTACATAGAATACCTTGTCCCCAGAAAACAAGTTTAACAAATGATTTTTTTCGGTTGGTTGTGGGGCTTGGACTCAGGTCTTGGGCATTGTCCCTGAGCTCTATTGCTCAAGGCTAGCGCTTACCACTCTTGAGCCATAGCTCCACTTCTGGCTTTTCAGTGGTTAATTGGAGATGAGTCTCAAGGGGACTTTTCTGCCGGGGCTGGCTTTGAACTGATATTCTCAGATCTGTCTCCTGAGTATACTAGGATTACAGGCATAAGCCACAGGTACCTGGTCAGGTTTTTTACTAGTGTGAGATCCTCTAGGTCACCAAAAAGCTAGGATTAAAGTGAGCCACTGATCCCTGGCCTAAGTTCATCTTGACAAGCTAGCATTTTGTAACCATTGAAGGTGACTGAGCCGAGGAGGTACCTAACAACACACAAAGCTGATCTTTTAAAGTTGGGCTCACCTGTGTGATTCTACTGTGCAGGACCTAAGTGGCACTAGATGCAGAAGAATGGGACATTGCAACCTTAGGCCGTGGCTGAGCACACCTACTGGAGGCTCTTCCTAAGAGGGGGAGGGCCTTGGAAAGGCCTGGCCCTAGCTTCTCCCTTTCATCCCAGGATTATCTTCAGATGGTGGCTACTCAGTCCATTCCAAAAGGCCATGAGATTTTCAACACTTATGGGCAAATGGCTAATTGGCAACTGATTCATATGTATGGTTTTGTTGAACCATATCCTAACAACACAGATGACACAGCTGACATTCAGATGGTAACTCTTCGTGAAGCTGCATTACAGGGTGAGTTTTGTTACCAATCTTTCACCCTGACACTTGTCTTCTCTGTCCACTCCAGGCTGTAGTAGCTTTGCTAATAGCTGACTTGTTAGAAGAGGTATTTGCTGAGATTTTTACTAATTTATCTACAGGAGCAAAAAATGCATCTGAAAGGCTCCTCCTGTACGAGCGCTGGGATTTCTTGTGCAAACTGGAGATGGTAGGGGAAGAGGGAGCATTTGTGATCGGGCGTGAAGAGGTGTTAACTGAAGAGGAGCTGACCACCACACTCAGGGTAAAGGGTTGAGAATGGCCATGTTGTGCTGATAAAACACAAGTCATTGTCATAATCCAAGGGCCCCATGGTTTTTTCTTAGGTACTATGTATGCCTGCTGAGGAGTTCAGAGAATATAAAAACCAGGAAGGATGGGAAGAGAGTGAAAGCAAAGGCAGCCTGTGTATTTCCAACATTCCCAAGCTCAAAGCATCATGGAGACGGCTTCTTCGAGACAGTGTCCTGTTAACACTGCAGACATATGCCACAGACTTAAAAACTGAGCAAGATTTGCTTAGTAATAAGGAGCTCTATGCGCGACTCAGCTCAAGGGAACAGCAGGCCTTACAGGTTCGCTATGGTCAGAAGGTGATCCTACATCAGTTGTTAGAACTGACAAGTTAGTATCTTCCTTGTTCCTTGAAGGATCAGTAGTAGTGCTTTATTATAAGCCAATAGTTTGTTGCCTTCAAAGAGGAAAACTGGGGCTTTTGCTTTTATTACTTACCAGAAGGTAAAAAGTGCTAGAATTCACTACAAGGTAAGAGTAAGGAAAGATTGGGATCAATAGACCAGGGAGGTGGGGGTTCACTAAACAATTGTTAATGAATTCTGTAGCTATTCTTCCCTTGGAACCATTGACTTGAAGGAAATCAGCCCTTTTTTTTTTTTTTTGGAACTTGCATTTCTTGTTGGAGGACAGGACTGGAACTGGAGTTGTTTGCTCAAGATAGTATCAAGGGAGTCAACCCCATTTATGTAAGATTCCAGCTGTTTACTTATGAAGCCTTTTGTGTTCACTAGCCATAAAGCCTACCCTCATTAAAGATAAATTATGTAAGCAGGGCCAAGTAACTCATTTTTTTAAACTGGGCATAATTTAGTTTTCCTGTTTCAGCAGTTTCCTCTTGTTGGCACCACAATTCCTTTGCTTCAGCATTTGAGATCAAGCTAAGATGCACAATAAGACTGCCACCCTCCACAGCCACCTCCCCCCCCCCCCCCCCCCCCCCCCCCCCCCCCCCCCCCGAAAAGGGGGAGGGGGCCTGGGATTTGTTAGGTAGTGGGGAAGATTATCTTACATACACCATTCAGTAAGGAGTAAGTTCCCAGTGGTCTGGGATCTTTTGGTGTCCAGGCTGTTCACTTTCATCCTGCTGCTGCATGCCATGATTATTGGTTAGTTCCAGTGAGGTTTTGATCTTTTGACTTTAGGGCCTAAGTTAATGTTAAGGGAGGACAAAGCCTAATACTAGTTCCTTTTCTCATAGTTTATAAGACAGAGGGATGGGAAAACTTAAGGTCTGGCTTGGTTCTCTCTTGGAAGTGAGTGTTTTCCCCCTGTTTAGCTGTACAATGGCTTCCAGGAAGGACACACAAACTGTAAGCTCATAATCTTATGCTCTGATATGCCCATGTTTTAGCAACTTAGTGTGGGTAACAGTAAGACATTTTTCTACACTAATATGAATTAAGTATTTCTATCATTTGTTTGGAACACTAGGAATGTTAAAAGACATGGAGTATGTCCTTGAACAAAATGCATGGTATTTAGCTGCCTCTTTATTACAACGTACTAGTTTATGTACTTGCCTTGAACACATTTTGCACAAACCCAGAAGTTCAGACAAAGGTTTTCTCTTTCATATATTTACACAAGTTCAAAATGATATTCACAGCATCGTCTAAATTTTGGCCAAGTCAAAAAAATGCATTTAAACTTTGGAACGTGCCCACGTAGACAGGAGGCCAACCCTCAACAGCGTAGGTGTTGGGGCAGACACCTGAGAACCAAAGGGCTGGGAGAATCAGGAGGAGTTCATCTAACTGGCACCAGTTCCTTCCATTACTTGCTGAGCCTGCTTCTGTCCCATGCAGCACTGTGCAACTGACTGGAATAACCTGGAGAGGAGAAAGAATTACACATTTACTCATGAGGAAAGTTCAGGCTTAATACGCTATTTGCTTTAGCTGCCTTTTTTTTTTTTTTTGGTGGGGGGTGGTCAGTGATAGGACTTGAACTCAGAGCCTGGATGCTGTCCCTGAGCTTTGCTGCTCAAGGCTAGCACTCTACCAGTTTCTGGTTTTCTGGTGGTTAATTGGAGATGAGTCTCATGGACTTTCCTTCTGAACTGATCCTCAGCTCTCAACCTCCTATAATTATTAGCCACTGGCACCTGGCTCTTTACTTGAAGACAATCTACAGTCCTGCCGATAGATAATTCAACTTACTTTTCGATTTCTGGGGCACAGTGTACAAACTCATGGTTCCAGAACTTAAACGCTGGATTTTTAATCAGCTCAATGAAAGTAATAAGAAGACCCCAAGGATGTGGCCTATTTACAATCAACCGTTCCAAGAGAACCCTAGAAAGAAAAAAATGATTAATGCATAGAGAAAACAGGACCATGCCTTCTGTTCCATTCTTCCTCAATGACGGTCTACCAACTCTATCCTGTACTTAAACACAGTAGTAGTATGTGAAATATGTCTAAAGCCTGAATACATGGAACTAAAATAATTTAAAATGAAGAAGTTGGGGAAAGGCACCATTTGGACAAAACTCTCACCTTGTGATCTGTTCCTGGATAGCTTCCGTGTTGGCCTCGGCAAAAAGGTACAGCATGGTGCAGCTGAAGTAGTGAGTGTGGCTGTTTGGGTACCGCAGCTGATTTGCAATTGCATTCAAGAAGAGATACCGGCCTAGAAATTAAGGAAACTCAACTTAGGACTAGTTCTGAAAGAGCAACATAATAAGAAAAAAAAAAAATCAAGCTAGAGATTTACTTTTATTCTTGGCTTTTATCTGTGTTCTCCAGACTCCAAAGTTTTGCTAAGATTTTAAAATACTTTTAAAAGAATAAATACTAATATTTTCCTAAAATTTTTCAAGTGTCACTCTTTTGTCACTACTAATACACAGCTATACTTGCCTTTTTTTGCCTCTGTGTTCAGACAGCTGTACTATTCCCATTCGTGTAATCTCTACCTGTCTCTATATTCAATGACACCAAAAGCCATTGTCCTACTATAATTCAGGTCTTTTGTTCTAATACTGCTGCTTGAACTCAAAGCAAACTGGTTTGGCTCTTTCACTCAAGGCTTGTGCTTTATACTACTTCAGCCACATAGCTACTGCAGCTCTTGCTGGTTAACCGGAGGTAAGAGTCACACAACTTTGTCTGCTGGGGCTGCTCAGCTTTTTAAGTAGCTAGGATTATAGATGTGAGCTACTTAAATTATCAGAACCTGGCTGATAATTCTTTATACTTGGCTATGTTCTTGAGGGGAGGAAAGGGGGGACTAGAATATGAACTCAGGGACTTTCCTTTGCTATACAAGTACTCTTATTGTTTGATCATACCATCTAGCCTGTGGTTTAAAGCAGATTTGTAGGAAGTGGCGCTGTAGCTCAAATGGTAGAGCGCTCGCCTTGAGTTGAAGAGCTGAGGGACCACGCCCAGGCCCAGAGTTCAAGCCCCACGACCGACAAAAAAGAGAAACTATATAGAGCACTCAGAACCTTGGGCGATTTAAAAAAAAAAAAAGCAGATTTGTATGGTCAGACTGGCAAGCACAGGGAACTGTTTGGTGGGGATGGGTCAGTTTCGCTCACCCTCTGTATCTAAGTCCACAGCTAGGTTCTGGAAGATGTCCATGTGTGCTGAGTGGGTGATGGTACTCATTGAAGGTGTGCTGCCTTTGTTGTGGATATGTGCAATGGCCTGAGTCCCTACATAGAGCACCAGTGCATTGATGAGCTGGAGGTTGTAGCGATTGCCAGGTTCATTTGATACCTGTAGGAACAAAATAGAAAACTTACTACCAAAAAACAGTTGGCACCGTAACTTGTAAATTCTTAGACCTCCATGGAAAGCCAAACTGCTGTCAATGAACCTTGCTTACGCTTGTGGGTTTCTTTAAAAATTAGTTCCTTTGGGAGCATATTGTCACCACTCTGCTAACAGCACTAAGGATTTTCAAGTGAAAGCACATACATTCTGTTACAATGTTTGGATAGGGAGAAAGTTATGGTTGTCTATGTGGAAAGATTAACTCCATTTCAAGTCATTCTACAAAGCAAACATAATCAGAATCCCCTCATTTAGGAAAATTTTAAAGTACAGAATATAAAGTTATAGTTCAGCTAAGCTTACTGAACCATTAAACTTGGCAACATGTTTTAAAATCTCTAAGTCAGGCTGAAAATAATTCTAAAATATACTGCACACATCCTAGTGTATAGGAAGTGCTTTCTAGGGAAAGCCACAGAGTTAAGCCAAACCAGCTGACCTGTAGATTGCTGCGCAGATCAGAGAGAAAAGTGACTGGTGATCGAGTTTTAAGATAGGAATCCAAATCCTTTTTGAACTGAGGTGGCATCACTCCAGTGAAATTGGTAAGAATCCGGGGAGCAATGTTAATTTCACTCAACATGTCCACCTGCCAGAAATTCCAAAAATCACAATTAGAATCAACTGTAGAAGCTAACAACAAATTACACCTATGCTGGAAACCCATACACGTTATACCAAGAAGAGAAGTCTGCAACCTTTTAATCAATTTTTCTGGCCAGTCCTGAGGCTTGAACTCAGGACCTAAGGCACTGTCCCTGAGCTGCTTTTGCTCAAGGCCAGCAGTCGTCACTTGAGTCACAGTGTCAGGGCTTTTTCTGTTTGTGTTACTAAGGAATCAAACTCAGGGCTTCATGCATGCTAGGCAAGCACTCCACCACTAAGCCACATTCCTAGCCCCTAAATCAATCAATTATAAGAATCTTTCTATACACACAAAATGAGAGGCACTTCTGGTAAACTAAGTCTTGATTCTTTTTCTAGAGAGGTCTAACCTGCAATAGGAACTCCTTTTCCTAAACTTCAAAATGAGTTAAGAAGCAGAATCCTCAGTGAGGTGGACCATTAAATACAAGCTACACAAAAACACCTATGAAATATGGAAGCTAAGTTCTATTCACTTTGCGGTTCTATCATGTGGTCCCAACAATGTCCTAACACCTAGGCTTAGGTTCTAAAATCATCCCTAAATTTAATACCAAAATAAATATGAAGGCTTGGCACCAGGGGCTTATACACCCGTAATCCTAGAATATTTAAGGAGGAAGAAATCTGAAGGTTGTAGTTCAAAGTTAGGCTTGGCAGGAAAGTCTGGAAACTTCAATAACCCAGCAAATTTTTGGAAGTGTGAGGGGGGTAGGGGCTCAACTGGTTAAGTGCTAGCAATGAGTAAAAAAGATAAGCAAAAACTAACTGACTACAGGATACTTAGAGAAAGAAACTACTAACTGCTCTGAACAATTAACACCGTTTATCAAAATAAATACCAGGAAATAGAAACATGTTTTTAGGAGAGAGGATAGTGCTGAAGGAAGGGGGAACACAATGCAATTATATTCAGTGTAACTGACGGAAGAGCCTGAGCAGTGTAACAGAGTAGGGAAGGAGGAGGAGACTGGAGGACGATGGAAGAGGTGACACTGGCCAAGAAGCTTTGGACTCATAACCTTACTTATGGAATTGTAACCTCTTTATGCAGCTACCTACTTTAAGAGAAAAAAAGATAAGCAAGATCAAGAGGCCCCAGTGTAAGTCACAATATCACGAAGAAAGAAAGAGCTGGGCACCAATGGCTCACACCTGTAATTCTAGATTTATTAACATCTGCCAACATCACTATCATTCCCATAAGGATTAATAACCATTATTTCCACGCTAAACAGTACCCTTACCTAATACATTGCTTACCAGGAGATATTAAGTGTAACTTCTTGAACTATTTGAAACATTACCTTCAGATTAGGAGTGAATGGGTCTGGGAGCCTCATGTTTCTCGGGAAGGCACTCAGGATCAAATTTCTTAACTGGATACAATTGGGTGGGATCACATCACAGAACCCATAATGGTAATCACAAAGGAACTCTGGGAAATCATGCAAAAGAACCAGCAGCACTCTTAGAGTACCCTATTTAAAACAAAAAACAAAAAAACAAAACACAAAAAAAAGAACACTTCCACACTGAGAAAAGGAAGTAACATTCTATTAATTAACTCAAAGTTAAAAAGGCAAAAGGCAATAATATAATAACCAAAAATTTATAGGCTTAGTCAATATCAGAAGGTTATCAAAATATCATGAAAACCTAAGCATCTTATAGCCTTAAATGAAAACGCTATTCTATTCAAAAACAAAAATACAAGAATGAAAATAAGCACCCCTCAACATAGTTTTTTGTTGTGCTAGTCGTGGGGCTTTACCTCTGGGCTGGGGTGCTGTCCCTCAGCTCTTCAGCTCAAGGCAAGCACTCTACCTCTTGAACCACAGTGCCACTTCCGGTTTTCTAGTGGTTTTTACTGGAGATCAGACTTTCCTGCCCGGGTTGGCTTTGAACCAGGATCCTCAGATCTCAGCCTCTTGAGTAGCTAGGATTACAGGCGTGAGCCACTGTGCCCAGCTCCCCCTGTGCATTTTTAGTAAAAGTTTAAAAATGTTATTTTAAAAAAAAGAATAAAGTATCTCTTTAGTAGCTAGGTAAAGACCTAATGAAAACTTTAAGGAATGTGGAAGGGGGAGAGGAGGGTGGCAGAGAAAGCAAACAAATAATTTCTTAAAAAGATTCCTCTCTCCAGGTACTGGTGTGGCTTGTGCCTCTAATCCTAGCTACTCACTCTGAAGGCAGAGATCTGAGGACCGTGATTCAAAGCTAACCCAAGCAGGAAAGTTCTAAGACTTTTCTTTTTTTGCCAGTCCTGGGGCTTAACCTTGTGCCTGGTACTATCTATCCTGAGTTCCTTTTGCTCAAGACTAGCACTCTACCACTTGAGCTACAGCACCACTGCCAGCCTTTTCTGTGATTAACTGGAGATAAGAGACTCATGGACTTTTCCTGTCCAGGCTGGCTTAGAACCACTATTAGATCTCAGACTCCTAAGAAGCTAGGATTACACAGGAGTAAGCCACAGGCGCCTAGCCTACAACGAACATTTTGTTTAGTGTTTTTTGTCTTAAAAACTACAGCTAAATCATACACTTGTGTTTAGAAAGACTACCTCGAATTAACTGATGGAGGCATGGTCGAAACCACTAGGTAGAAACTCACCAGGAACATGAGAGGCCCTGAGTTCTAGCCCTATTAAATCAAATTTAACAACTTTTTTAAAGGATTCTCGGCAAGGGGCTGGTAGCTACTAAAGAGGCTAAGATCTGAGGATCTTAATTTGAAGTCACAGGGCAGAGCAGTCCACTAGACTTTTTTTTTTTTTGGGTCAGTCATGGGGCTTGAACTCGGCTTGGGCACTGTCCCTGTGCTCTTCAGCTCAAGGTCAGAGCTCTACCGCTTGAGTCACAGCGCCACTTCCAGTTTTCTAGTGGTTTATTGGAGATAAGAGTCTCACGGACTTTCTTGCCCAGGCTGGCTTTGAACTGTGATCCTCAGATCTCAGCCTCCATAGTAGCTAGGATTACAGGTGTGAGCCACTGGCCCAGCTTCCTCTAGACTCTTATGTCCAGTTAGCTACCAAAAAGCCAGAAGTAGAGCATGACTCAGTAGTAGAGTACTATCCTTGAGCAAAATAAAAGCTCAGAGACTGGGCAGACCCTGATTTCAAGCCCTAGGATCAGCACACATACTTAAAAACACACAAAGATCTTCAAATGACATCTTTAAAGGCAACCCATGAGAAAGCATTTGAATATATATTAACAAAAAGCTTGAACTTTAAAAAAAAAACAAACGGGGGGGGGGGGGGGGGGGGCCTGGGCCTGCGAGTGCTGGTGGCTCACGCCTGTAATCCTAGCTACTCAGGAGGCTGAGGTCTGAGGATCACAGTTCAAAGCCAGCCCGGGCAGGAAAGTGCCTGAGACTATTATCTCCAACAAACCACTAGAAAAAAAAAAACAACAAAAACAAAGTGGTGCCGTGGCTCAAGCAGTAGAGCCCTCCCCTTGAGCTGAAGAGCTGAGGGATAATGCCCAAGCCCAGAGTTCAAGCCCCACGACTAACAAAAAAAAGTGGGGGGAGGGGAAGTGACCTGATAAAGACCCAATAGAGCACTTGTATAAGAACCTGTGCTTTTCTATCAGTACCAAAAAAATGGATTAAAACAAAATTAAGAAAAGTACAACAATCCCCAAGAAACATGATAAAATATTGAAAAAACAATTGATAGAATAAAATCTCATTAAGAAATGATTAGAGGAAATGCAAATTATATCCTCAATAAAAACCCACCAAAGGGGGCTTTAAAAAAAAATCAGGTATGATAAGATGTGGAGATACTGATTTGTTGCTAAAAAGCACAAACTGGTGCAGGCTCTTTGTAAAATGCAGTATCTTCTGAAGTTAGACCTGAGCCCTCTTTAAGATCTTGCAGCACTCTGCAAGAACAAGGATTTTGTATATGTATAAATTAATCTTTATTAATCTTTAAAAACTTGTTATTCTAATTTGTAAATCCAAATTAATTACCTTGTAGAGGATTTGCATAGGTTTGGTGAGCTCCACATTTCTAAGAAAAGGTGCTAAATATTTGAATAAGTCAATCAGTAGCTGCGCATACATAGGCCAGCCCTAAACAAAAGAAATGGACATGAGTCATAATTATACTCAGCTATAGTTCAGCCAACAGGAAACATCTAAGCAGCTAAACCAAGACTTAATTATCTATCCATCTCCTCATACTATAATAAGCACATAGAGGTGTACACCTCTCCTAGAATGGTTGCCAGACTGGTCTTAGAGAAGACTAAGAATTTAGTAGGAAATCACATTTGAAATTAAATGATTCCAGAGATTTCAGGGCATACTGCTCCTAATACCTGTAAATAATTTTAAGGAGAAAAGAGGAGAACCTGATGAAATTTCCTCCCTTAGAAAGGGAAAGCCCTTCTCGAAACAAAACCAACTTTATTAAATGATTAATTCCTACTTTTTAAAATTTTTTTGCTAAATTCACCTTAATCATATTTTCTTCTTGTCTGAAGGGCCAAAGGAGAGAATTTTAGGTAGTACTTATTTGCTATTTAACTGCAAAATGAAAGAGGGCACCGGTGGCTCATGCCTGTAATCTTAGTTTTTCAGAAGGCTGAAATCTGAGGATCATGGTTCAATAGCCAGCCAAGGCAGGAAGAGTCAATGAGACTACCAATCAACTACCCAAAAAGCCAGAAGTGAATCTGTGGCTCAAGTGGTAGAGTGCTAACCTTGAACAGAAAAGCTCAGGGACAGTGCTCAAGCCCTGAGGTTCAAGCCCAGAACTGGCATTAAAAAAAAAAAAAAAAGGAGGTGGGAGGGGAGAAATGATGAATTTCTTATTAATCACGCTTTACTCCTAATTATATAGGTTTAATTCTTAGAAGCAGCAGCATCCCCACCTCTCCCCCCACCCAGTTCAGTGGTCTTCAACCTTAACCATGAGAAAACCTTCAGCATTTAGAATGGGAACTTATAAAAATAGCAAGCTCCTATTATCCACAGGTATATTCAGGTGTCTAAGGAAGTACTTAAGGATTCCAACTTTAAAATCCTAACAAATATGCAAAATAATCATTACTGTGTATAAAGCAGTAGACATGGGGAAAAAAAACTAACTCAGAAAGCCTTTAAAGAGACTGACAGTGGTCGACAACAAAGCTGAAAATATAACGCTGAGTCATCAAAAGATGACTTTCAGGTAAAGGTCTTGAGTCAAGGTCTTTCTCCATGACCTGATCCAACAATACACAGACTAATTCTTAAGTAAGTGTGGAAATCGTACAACTGCTAGTAAATGGCCAGTAGAAATCTCTAGGCAGTGCTAACAAGCCACAAGTAGTTATAGTCTTCATCAGTAGGAGATAAACTGCAGCCACACCTTCTGCTGTGGTGTATGTGCCAGCATTCTTGCAATAAATATCCGATGGGAGATCAGCTCAAGCCAGGCATATACAAAGCCAGGAGCTTTGGTAGGCCTCAAAATGTGGAATGTATTACTGAAAGAAGAAAAATCCAAATTAGAAAGCTCAAACTTAAAAATAACATAAATAAGCTGCCTTGCAAATCAAATTAACATGCCTCAAAATAAACAAAAGCTCTACTTCTAAAATTTTACTACACCAAAAACCAACAACCCTTAATAGAACTTTCAGTAAGATATAATGGTGCAGCACTGCCTATAGGAATTAGGATACTGGGGCAAGAAAATTTTGTGTTCAAGGCCAGCATAGGCTACATAGGGGAACCTTACCTTTAAAAAAACAAACAAACAAAAACCAAAAAAACCTAACAACAAGCAGGGTGCCAATGGCTCCTGCCTATAATCCTAGCTACACAGGAGGCTGAGATCTGAGGAGCACAATGAGACTCCTATCTCCAATAAACTATTCAGAAAAAGCCAGAAGTGGCACTATGGCTCAAGTGGTAGAGAACTAACAGTGAACAAGAAGATCAGGGACAGTGGCCTTCTTTTTGTTCAAGCCCCAGGACCAGCAAACAACAACAAAGAAAACCAACAAAACTTTAATATACAAACAAAACACAAAATTCTCTTAAGCCCAACAATACTATACTCACCAGAAAGCTGTAAGTGTTTGGAAATTAATAGTTTCTAACACATGCTCAGGTGCATTGAGTTCCAAGAGCAACATGATAAAAATTCGATGGTAGGGAAGCTGCTGAAATTCACTTTGTCGAACATCATGGTCCTGTAGGAGAACTCCCACTACTATACCAAGAACCTGTTAGAATACAGAATCACAGCTTGAAAGTCACACTTTCAAATCATGTTACTTTTACCTTAAACCCTACATTAAAGGACAAATATATACCATTAAACAAAAAATTATCTGCTTTCAGACAAAGGGGCCCTATGTTGGAATGGCTTAGTGTTTCTTGTAAGTATCTTTGGGCCAAGCTTGCATATTCCTTATAAATATCCTCCAGTGGTTTTCCAAAGCCTTGGGTTTCAGCATGAACCATCATCTTTTACTATGCTAAAACAATCTGAACAATATAACTCTTTTGCTCTACTTGAAGTTGACAAGAAGCAAATGATTTATACTTCTCCTGGAATTTGGTCGAGGGCCAGACAACCGTCAAAAAACTGTCCTGGCTCTCTATATCATTTGCTCATCTTTCATGAGGGCTCATGAAAGACCTGCCTGTAATACCTTACACCAAAACAAAGTCCATGTTCACACACATTTTTGCATTCCTTTAATATTCACATTTTCAGAAATCCAATTGTGTAAATTGATCCAATGATTTTTTTTCTACTATGGCATTCTAATCTTTCTTAACATTTGGTGGATTGTAATCACATATTATATATGAATTTAATTTCAGCACAGAAAAGAAATGCACAAAACATTTTAGGTAAAGGCTCAGAACAAAGATGTTGAGAGTCACTGACAGACTTCAATGTGCAAAGACAAAGACAATAAAGGATTTCAGACCTTGTTCAGCAGATTAATCTTTGTGACAGTATTGGTAGCCTCCCCTGAGTGCTTCACTAACAGTGCAATGAGTCGTACAAAGGCATCTAGATTGTGATAACACTTGGCTCGGATCATGGTGGGATTAGCAGCAGGATTGTGCTGCTGCTCAGCCTGAGCACGGTAACTGATTTCAACACACATTTCAGTGCACAAACGAAAAAATCTTGTTATGAGGTCATCAGTCTTCAGTATTCCTTGCTGATGCATCTACCATGGGGAACAAAAGTATAGAAGCACAATGAGATAATATGTACAAATTAACTTTGTATGCCTCAACTTTCATACTTAAGACACAACATTCTCTTGTTTATTCCTATGGTAACCATTTCTAATTCTTACTATATTAAAAAAAAAATGTCATTTAGGAGGGCTTCTCCATTAAGGAACCATGACACACTTCCTCCAGTTTTATGGAGACCAGAGAATGAGAGTATCTTCAAATAATTTAGAAAAATATGCAAATAAAATCATCTTTTAGTAACTGTTTAGGTCATAAGATACTCTGGACAAAGTATCTTTTGTCTCAGGAAGAAACTTAACTATATGTACTTTACTTCTCACAGAAATAAGGTATACTTTTGTGTGTGTGTGTGTGTGCCCATCCTGGGGCTTTAACTCTGGGCCTACATGCTGTCCCTAAGCTTTTTTGCTTAAGACTAACACTTTACTACTTGAGCCACAGCTCCAGTTCTGGCTTTATGGTGGTTAGTTGGAGGTAATAGTCTCAGGGACTTTCTTGCCAGGACTGGCTTCAAATCATGATCCTCAAATTTTAGCCTCTTTGAGTAGCTAGGATTATAGATGTGAGCCACTGCACCCAATAAATAGTTTCTTTTGCTTAAACAGTTACAAGAGTTTTTGAAATCAACTAGCCACCCTTAGAAAAAGCACTGATTTATACAAAAAACAGGTACTAAATGAAAATATTCAGATTATGACTCGCAATTTTAAAACGTACTAAAACTGTTACAATACAGTACAATATAAGGAGGAAAGTACAAATTATATGACGTAAGTAAGTCAGAGCAGAAAAGCCAGTCAGCAGATGACAACAGCAAAGTGCATTAAGGGTAAAGAAAGAAGTCAACAAAAATCAAATCAAATCTTGAGAAAAATTGTGAGGATTACTTTAGAAATTTTAATGCAATTTATAACCAATAAAACAGCTAAACTAACCCAAGCCTGTATCCCAATGCCAAGACAGAAAGTCAGTAAAAGATCTTCTGCCTACATTAAAACTTGGAGAAAGGGGGAAAGGCTAGCCAACCAGTGGTTCACATCTTCCTTTACCCTGGGAAGGCAGAGACCAGGACGATCAGTTTGAGGCCAGCCCACGCAAAAAACATTTTCAAGGAAAAGTCTAGGAGGTAATACATGCCTATCCTTCACAGCAATAATGGGGAGCATAAAGAGGGCTGCAGCCCAGCCAGCTTGGGTAGAAAGCCCAGACACTATCTCAAAATAACCAGAACAGCCATGTGCTGGTGGCTCATGCCTGCAATCCTAATTACTCAGGATGCTGAAACTGGGAGGATCAAATTGTAAAGCCAGCAATGCCTCAACTGCTTATAGTGCTAGCCAAGCAAGCCTAACACAAAGCCTTGAATATCTAATATGCGCGAGGGCATGGAATACAACACAGAGCAAAAGGAACCACAGAAGTGTGATACATTCTTTCTCAAGAAAATTACAATGAGAGCAAACAACGCAACAGGAAGAGCTGAGACAGGAGCCACATCCATACCCATGAAATAGCAATGATCACAAAACCCAGTTGATTTAAAAATTTTCCACTCAGATAAGTCAAAACTAAAAATGTTCAGTAAAAGCTTTTCAATAGGATGTTTTAAAGATTTTTTTAGTAGAGAAATAGTTTACTAATTTTATCATTTATCTTGAAAAGCAAATGCAGTATATAGCAACTTCTAGAATTCAAATCAGATCTTCCACTTATCACTGACCTGTATTTGAAAATAGATCCAAATTAACAATCTTTCTCTAGCAACCCAAGTTTTGGGTTCAGCTGAGAGAAATGTTAATAAGCAGATATATTACCCTGAACAACTATAATGTATAATACTTGTTATTATAATGTTATAACATTTAAAAAGAAATTCAAAGGCCAATTCAAGATAGAGGGGGTGAACTTGACTGGAATATAGTCAGCGTGTGAATGTAACGTGTCAATGTGTGCAAATGTAAAAATAACTCTCCTCTGCTCCCATATAAGTAATATAAGCTAATTTTTAAAGTCATTTCAAGGGCAAGGGTTATCATTTATTACCATGAGGACACAATAACTATTGTTTTTATACCATGAAGTTCCTGAAAGCAGTCAATGATAACCAAAAGTAGAGTACTAAATGGTACTATGGCTATCTTCCTGTATTTTCTTCTGTTCATCCTATTTATTTGTTTGTTTATTATTCTTGCAACAACAGGGGCTTGATTCCATATACTTGAACTCAAACTCCAATTTTGCATCAATATTTTTTAGGGGTGGAGAAGAGGGGGGAGACTTATCGTGGGTTTGAGCACTGAGCCTGTGCTGTGTCCCTGAGCTCCTTTTGCTTAAGGCTAGCATTCTACAACTTTGAATCACAGTGCCAATTTCAGTTTCTGGTTGTTAATTGGAGATAAGAGACTCAACAAACTTTCCTGCTCAGGCTGGCTTTGAACTGTGATCCTCAGATCTCAGCATCCTGAGTAGCTAGATTTACTGGCATGAGCCACCAGTACCCGAAACAGCAAAAGATTTTTAAAGTCTGAGAACTGGACTTGAACTCAGTACCTAATGCTTTCACTCATTGACTAGCAGTCCACCACTTGAGCCATGCCTTCAAGCCTCTATTTGCATTAAATTTAATGAGCAGGAAAACTGAAGGCTGGTTTTTTTGTGTGTGTCAGTCGTGGGGCTTGAACTCTGGGCTTGGGCGCTCAGCTCAAAGTGAGCTCTCTACTGCTTGAGCCACAGCATCGCTTCTGGTTTTCTAGTGGTTTGTTGGAGATAAAAGTTTCACAGACTTTCCTGTCCAGGCTGGCTTAGAACTGTGACCCTCAGATCTCAGCCTCCTGAGTAGCTAGGATTACAGGCGTGAACCACTCGTGCCCAGCTCTGAACACTGTTTTCTAAGAGTATACTGCTATTTTTCGGTAGCCAGCTACTAAAATTAGCAAACATAATAATACGATACACTATTTAAGTGTTTAAGTTTTTAATTTTGTTCTTTTTTGTTGTTGTTGTTGGTTTGTTGTTGTTGGCTTGAACTTGGGGCCTGGGCCTGTCCTTGAGCTCTTTTGCCCAAGGCCAGCACTCTAATCACTTTGAGCCACAGCTCCACTTTCAGTTTTTGAGTGGTTAATTGGAGATAAAAGTCGCCAGGGGACTTTGAGTGGTTAACTGGAGATAAAAGTCGCAAGGGGACTTTTCTAAGATCTCAGTAGCTAGGATTTCAGGCTGTGAGCTACCAGTGGCAGCTATTGTATCTTTTAAACATAATCTGTAAGAATCTTATTAGCTTATAACCTATCACTACTGATTATCCTGCCAATAAAATTATTTTTTCACCTTTATTATTCAACCCATTATTATATAACCCATTGTATATTGCCTCTGTGCAAGTGGAATGTGATAAATAGGACTAATGTGAGCTCAGGGAATGCAAACTTCACTGTTTTGATCAATGCTAAGAAAACACAGGCTGTATGAATTTAAAAGAGCACGATGGTCTTGTATTTTTGGCTTGCATGAGTATGGAGGTAACTGATCACAAGTATATAATGCTGAGCTTTAATACTGGAGGTATCACACCCTACTTAATGTTGAATAAAAAGCACCTTTCTTTCCAAAAGCTCTACCTGTCCAACAAACGCAGAGAAAGCTTTGGTACTGTCACGGCCAGCTGCTGCTGAATGGTAGAGATTCACCCATTCCCTTAGAAGATACTCTGCCTTCTCCCTCAGGCCTGGAGGGTCATCATACTCTGAGGCTTGAGAGATCCCAGAATGCATCATAAAGTTGGGGCCTCCATGAGCACGATCAATCATTGCTTCATAGTTGGATCGTACCACTTCCATCAGCTGGGGCAATCTAATATGGTAAATCCAGAGTGAAAATCAGTCTACTCACAGTTGTAATTTCAGATACAGTTGGACAACTTAATTACTTAACAGAAACAACACTTCATCACTTCAGCATTTCCAGTCTCTTTGTTTCTACCTACTTATGAGAACATAATATATACAAATGACTTGGCTTTAGTTAAGCTACTTCACCAAAAACTTATCCACTGAAGTGAAGCTGATAGCCAATTAATAAGTAATCAATTTACTGCTTATCTTTCATTCACTGCTGTACTTTTAAATTTTTCAACAGCTGTTTGAGAATTTGCTTCCATTTTATTTTAAAAACAGGCCTAGAAAGGTTAAGTCTATTTGCCTAAAATTAGCAATTTTTTAAGTGGCAAAACCAAGGCAGAAGAGGATTCTGACACCAACTTAGAAGTCACTACATACTATTCTATACCAGAAAGACCTGGCAGTTAGTTAAGCTTTCATATTTCCACAGGCAATATAAGGCCTAACTGAAGTTACACACTATTGATAAAGCAGTTATAAGTAATACTAATAAGTCTGTACATTCATTTCTAAATCTTTCAGGAGAATGCTGAATACACAGGGTGAGCAAAGTATTTCATCCTCACCCTTCTGGAGCATTGCCTCTGGAATGAGCATTAATCCTCATGAGAGTTTCAATGGTGTGAAACAGATCTGCCTCAGTAACATGGGCAACACTCCTTTCATCCACCAGCAGGATTTTTACCAACTGCATAGCAAATGCCACGGCCATGTAGTTTAGACCATTCTCCATTGACTGGCAACACAGAAAACACAACATAAGAGAGAAAACAGATGAAAACGCTTCCTGACTTCTTTGGTCAGCTAAAGTAAATTCTTCCATACCTGAGCTAGGTGAAGGTCATACTGTTGCATGTTTACCAAATGATTTCGTATTAACAACTCCACTGCCTCCACATTGTATTTATATTCATCTCGACATTCAATTAGGCACCTAAGAAAAGTGAGGATTTTACTCAGATTCCAAACCATACTATATAAAACAAAAAAGATTCATTTTATTTGGTGGAAATTTGTTTCAATTAGGAATGACTTAGTTTCTCAACAGTTGGAAGGCTGGGGGTGTAGCTTAGTGGTAAAACATGAAGGCCCTCACCAACCTTGTGATCTGTTTGTTGCACCATGGAGATCCATATGCCCTGCCATCCTGCAGAGCTTTGAGTACCAAGAGGTGGCACTCTCGGTAACGCAGCAGTAGGTCAGCATCAGCACCACTTGTGGCATCTAATAATCCCTCAACAGCCTATGGACAAAACAAAAGTGTTTAGAACAGTACCCAGCTCAATTAGGAAAGCTAGACCTCAATGAGAATATCCACTTTCTACAGTTTCAAAATGGCTATCTCTGTAAGAAGTATTTAAAGGCTACTTTTGCTAGACTAGACAAAATCCTGGCGTAACTGCTTCCATTTTTTATGCATCTTTGTTCTAAATCTTTGCAGTTCCCTTGCAATCACCTTGGAATTGAGGAAGGACAGGACTTACCATTGATCAACAACTTTAGTAGGACCTAAAGAACAATACAATTTCCTCAGGACTGATCAACCATCAGGTAATACCAAACTTCTCCAGAACTCTTCCCAAAACAAAGGCCCAAGATAATGGTCATCCAGGCCCAATTTGTGACAAGGACTCATAACTGTGCATACTTCTTTTCCCCTGTCCATTTAAATATATACTCATGTTGGTACCCTGAAGGTGGCTTAAAATTTATTTGTGTTGTCTCCCCATGGCTGCCATGTAACAAATCTGCTTACTCTATTTAGTGGACTAACAGCTGGAAATAAGATTCACTCTCAGTTCTACCTGAGTTTTCCACTGTCTTTAGCCTCTTCATAGTCTAAATACAAGGCTCTACCCACACCCAGAACCACTCCTCAAACACATGACAATTTTTCCATCAAACCTTCAAGCTCTCCTTCAGAGATTATTCAATAATCTTATTTCCAAGAAAATGTTCTCTTAAGGTAAAAAAAACATTTTCCATTTGTCATAACTATATTCTTCTACCCAAGACAAAATAAAACAAAAACAAAAAACACCTACTTATACAGCTCTAGGTAATTTTATTTAGTCTTAACAATAATTTCCTAAGTATGTAGACAAGGATGCAGGTAACTCAAAATCTACAAACCTAGTTTTCCTTCTTCTATAAGCAATATCAAGAACCAACCTTCTGGAGTAATCCAAGAGCAGCTATAGCATCCCGAGAATTCCGTGATAACACTACAACTTCCAAAAGACTTCGAAGAGCCTGGGCTTGAGGATTCATAGCCAAAGTTGGTGGTATAGCATGTAAGTGCTGCTCCAGTTCTGTAATGCACTTATCATAAATTTGAGCTACATCATCTGTTGCCCAAGCTTGCTGTGTTACAGAAGGAAATAGTTAAGAAAAAAAAATTAGGGTTTTTTTTTTTCATTAAAGGTCTGTAAGCTTGTTTGCTCCCTTTACTTTTTTTTGTTGTTGTAGGAATGAGCCACTGGCACCCAGCTGCTCTTTTTGCTTTTTCATCAAAACAGAGAGGGCCTTTTCCAGGCTTGCTTCCTGAGCTATGAAATGCTATGAAGTAGAGTGGTACAAGGCAGGCTGAGGAGTAGGGGTGTTTGAGAACAGAAAGCTGGCAGGTACCACATAATCAAGCAATCAAATTATACCATCAATGAAAAGACTGAGGAGGAGACAATAAAAAAAAAAATTCTTACCAAAAAATAAAAGACTGAGGAGGACATCATTGGTGGCGTAAAGTAAGTACAGTTTAAGACTGTGTTCTAAGTCCTGAAAATTACAGTACTCAGAGCAATTGCCAAAGCTTGGCTAAACATAGCAAGAACACTACATCAGTGATATTCCTTATCATAAGTGTATACACCGAAGGTTTGGGATGCAGAACAGTGGTAGTGGTTGGTTGCCTGGCATACTCTAGGTGGGTCATCAGCATGACATACACAAAGTAATAGCTGTGGGCTAGAAAGGTGGGTCAGTGATAAGAGTGCTTGTCTTGTATGTATGAGGCCCTAGGTTCAATTCCTCAGCACCACAAAAGCACAAAAAGCTGGAAGTGGCGCTGTGGCTCAAGCACTAGCCTTGTGCTGAAGAACAGCACCCAGGCCCAGAGTTTAGGCCTCACAACCCACCAAAGGAAAACAGACAAAACAAAAAACAAACAAAAATTCAAAAACCCACAAAGTAATAGCTGTAATAATGGTATGGTATTGGTAGGAATATAAATACAAAACATTAAGTATAGTCATGAGAACACACTGTCAAAACTCAAATCAGGCCATTCTAGAAAATAGCTTGTTTATAATCTTCAAAAGTGGCAAGGATGAGAAAGATGAGGAATTTAGAGATTTCTAAAAAATAACACCTAAATGAAATGTGTGGTCTTCAAACAGGTCTTCTGTAAAACATTACCTGACAACTTGGTAAAAAGTCATTGAGGACTTAGATGGGAATAAAGTGTTGAATTTCCTGATTTTAATGCTTATATTATGGTCAGAGAACATTTCTGTAATATAAATGAGACAAATACAGTAGCATGTACTAGGAATATTAGAAGAGAGGGGGATGAAAGGGTGTGTTTTCAACTTATGTGTGTAAATTACATGCAAATTTTCAGAAAATCCATTACAAAAGAGAAACAGGCAGTCAAATTTCCTCTAACTCATCAGAACATTTAAGTCAGGTAAGTTTCATGGATTTAACTACACAAACCAAAAATCCTAAATGTAAGCTAGATGTTAGTGGTTATTTGGGAAGCTAAGATCTCAGGATCTCAGTTCAAAGACATACCAAGCAGACAAATCATGAAACTTTTATTTCTAATTAACTAGTAAAATGCCAGACTGGAGGTATAGCTCAAGGAGTAGAGAATCAGCTCTGCATGAAAAAGCTGAGCAAGAGCCTAAGTTCAAGCCCCAGTATAGCTTACCAACAAAACCAACAACTCTATATGTCACTGTAGCTGATACAAAGAGTACAATAACTATAATGATGTTCTCCCTGTAACTTAAGCTTCCAGGAATAGTGATATATTAGCTGATACATTTAGATAACACTTCACAAACACCCAATTTAATCCAAGTGAAGTATTTTACCTTCATGGGCTGAGCTAAAAATCCTGTAGGCTGACTTAGGTCATTTGTAGGCAAGAAGCCAGGCACATTTCGTGCGAACTCTTCATAAACAGCCAGCTGCTTTGGGTCCACACCACCAACCTTAAAAAAGAAAAGCCTAATTTAACAGAATCCATAAAATCAGAGTAAAAGTTTTTGAAAGCTGATGTTTGAACAGGGGTGGGTCCAAGAGTTCTGACAAAAGCCATCATAACTATATATGGTGGGCATAAACTGATGGCCACAACAGGGCAGAAGAGGGTTCCCATTTCCTTCTCAAGAGTACCCTCACTTATAAAGTCACTGAAGATTGTCTCAGATGAGGCCATGAAATTCTCCCTTGGTGCCAAGAAATAGTATTAGATCCCTCATCATCATGTTGGGAGCAATAAGCAACTGTCAATAAAAGCATAAATATCAGAACATATGTCGAGAAAAGTCCAAGTTGGGAAACAAAAGTGAAAGCTTAGAGGCACAGCTTTCCTTTAATGACTGTGGAATGGAAGAGCCAAGGCTAGTTCTATGCCTGTTCCACAGAACTTTTTTTTTTTTTTTGGGTCCGGTCGTGGGGCCTGAATTCTGGGCCTGGGCACTGACCCTCAGCTCTTCAGCTCAAGGCTAGCGCTCTACCACTTGAGCCACAGCGCCACTTCCGGCTTTTTTCTATTTGCTTATGTGGTGCTAGGGAATCGAACCCAGGGCCTCAGGCATGCAGGGCAAGTGCTCTACCACTGAGCCACCTACCCAGCCCCTCCACAGGCACTTTTAAAATAAAAGTGCTACTAGGATAAGACGCTTTCTCAGAAACATTTAGTCCTACTGTCCCAGGTATCCGTGAACAGATCCAGCCAATACTAACAAACTGGGTACAGGGGAAGGTTGCATGAACAGAGAATGCCCCAAGTTCTCACTTTCAGCCTGATCTGTTCTGGCATCCGCTCAGCTTGGTATGTTAATACAACAGGATCACAGTATCTTCGCCCTTCTTGCCTAGCATGTTTTCTCAGCTCAAATTCCTGGAAATAAAAAAAAGTCACTGAGGTTCTTGTTATGAGGCATTTTCTTAAATTACCAAAACACCTCCGGCCAAAAGAAAATGATATGTACTTACAGTTGCTAATCTCTTGTCCATCTCTGGGCCTGCTTTTTCTACTGCAGTCTTCTGAATAAAACAACAAGCTAATTCACAATTGTCCTGAGCTAATTGAGCAGCTGCTTGGTCCATCATTTCTCTTTGTTGTGGGGATGCAGTCTATTTGGAACAGAAAAATAGGAAAGAAAAATGTTCAAGTTGGATAATGGGGAATGTGATACATTCAATGAATAAATTTCAATTTTGGTGATAGTTATGAATGAGCTGTGACACTAAACATTTTATTGGTTATGAACATGGTTAACAATATGAAAATAGAAACTTAGCAAACAAAAGAATTATTTCCCATGGCATCTGAGACTCAAAAATACTCCCAGTTGTTTTAACCAAAATGTGCTATGATAATGTATGCAAAATAAAATCACTTCAAAACATTCTTTAAGCCCAGTGTCAGTGGCTCACGCCTGTAATGCTAGCTACTCAGGAGGCTGACATCTAAGGATCACGTTTCAAAGCCAGCCCAGGCAGGAAAGTCCCTAACTCTTTATTTCCAATAAACCATTCAGAAAACCAGAAGTGGCACTGTGGCTCAAGTGGTAGAGCGCTAGCCTTAAGCTGAAAAGCTGAGGGACAGCACCCAGGCCCAGAGTACAAGCCCCATGACCGGCAAAAACACATTCTTTACTGTCCTACTCCAACTACTTTAAATATTTTTTAAGACTATGAGGTTGCTGGGCACTACTGGTGGCTCGTCTATAATCCTACGTGCTCAAGAGGCTGTGATTTGAGAACCATGGTTCAAAGCCAGCCTAAGCAGAAAATTTGTGAAAGTGATTCTCTTTGATTAACCAGCAAAAAGCCAGAAGAGATGTGGTAGCAAACCAGCTTAAGCAAATAAGTGTGAGACCCTGAGTTTTAGCTCTAATACTGGCATACACACACAGAACAAAACCAAAAAAACGGTTAAAAAGTAATTCTCAGGGCCAAGGGCAAAGAAAATTCTGGAAGTTAAGTAGTGAGTTTTAGGGGTTTTTGTAGGTCATGGGGCTTGAATTCAGGGCCTGGGACTGTTCCTGAGCACTCTTACTCAAGGCTAGCACTTTACTACTTTCAACCACAGTGTCACTCCTGGTTTTCTGGTGTTTAAATAGAGGTAAGTCTCATGGACTTTTCTGCCCAGGTTGGCTTTTAACAGCCTCCTGAGTAGCTAGGATTACAGGTGTGAGCACCAGTGCCTGGCAGAAAACAGTTTTATACCAAATAAATAACCAACTTACACGAAGAGCTGAGGCAAAACTGTTTTTTAGGTTTGTAGATATGCTCATCAGCAAAGGTTCCCTGCAAGTAATCATAGCCATCCCAGCAGTCAAGTTACGCATCATGTGATGCGCTGCTATTCGCATTCGAGATTCCTCCGAATCCAGGGCAAAATCTTTCCTGACTATTTGCTCACAAGTAGTCATGGCGATCTTAATTGACCGATCCACCACAGGATGAACCAGTTCCTGGACAGCCCGTTCGATTGCTTGACGCACACACTGTTTCAACTGTGGATGGGCCTGGAACAAGGGAATCTGGCACACAAACATAAAGAAAGTCAACTGCTTGTTTAAATAAGACAATTCAATTTTTATTAGCAATCACACAATTCTGGAATTACTTCAAGGTTAACAGAAGCTACATATTTCTACTAAATCAACAAATTAAACAAGGAAAACGTCAAGAAACATTATATAGAGGAAAAAGTATTTAGCGTAGCCTGTGAGCTGTGATAGTATTTTTGCTTTTTTTAAATAAAGTTACATCTAACAGGCAAATGATTAAAATATGTATTATGTGCTACAGACATAACTTGCTGAGTTACAATTATAGATAGCTAAAGTACATGTTACAAAGCACTTCTTGATTAGCTCAAAAAACTAATATTGCTACACAAATAGTTCCTGAAATTAGAAACCTTTTACAGTGCCCACTAAAAGACTTTCTAATCTTCTATCTCGGGAATAAGCAATGCCTTACATTCACTAGGGTATCTTTAATTTTTTTTTGGGGGGGGGGCCTATTCTGGGGCTTGAACTCAGGGCCTGGGCACTGTCTCTGAGCTAGTTTTTGCTCAAGCAAAAGCTCATAGTGGCACTCTGCCACTATGAGTCACAGCGCCACTTCCAGATTTTTCTGTTTATGTGGTACTGAGGGGTATTGAACCCAGGGCTTCAGGCATGCTAGGCAAGCACTCTACCACTAAGCCACATTCTAGCCCCAGAATTTTTAAAACTCATAATGAACACCAAATATTCAAACACTGGGCAAAATTCAAAGAGGAATCATGGGGATACTGTTACTACACCTACAGAAGGGAGAACAGGGGAAAAGTTAATGATTTCTTTTGCACATGCTAATTGTAGCAAGACCAGGACAACATGCAAAGAAAAACTGCCAAGTCCTTTTTTTTTTTTTTGGCCGGTCCAGGGGCTTAAACTCAAGGCCTGTACTCTGTCCCTGAGCATCTCTGTGTTCAAAGCTAGCACTCTAACATTTCAGACACAGCACCACTTCTGGATTTTTCTGTTCATGTGGTACGGAGGAATCAAACCCAGGGATTCATGCATGCTAGGCAAACATTCTACCACCAAGCCACATTCCCAGTCCCAAGTCTTCAATACAAAAGTACTCCTTTTTCTGTGAACATTTTATGTTTGTGAAAATCCAATAGTGAGAACTCCAACCACATGGTTATGAATTAAACAAATGTTAAGCTGGGTGTAGTAGGACATATAATTATAGCACTTATGAAGCTGAGACAAAGAGGGTGTTAAGTTTAAAGCCAGCCTGGGCTTAATCTTGCCTCAAAAAAAAAAAAAAAAAAAAGGAGAATTAAGCAGAACAGACTGTGGACAACAAACAATAACAGCCTTGGATATACAGACCAAATACTAAGCAGGGCTGGGAAGGTGGCTCAGTGGTAGAGCGCTTGCCTTGCATGCCTGAGGCCCTGGGTTTGATTCCTCAGCACCACATAAGCAAAAAGAAGAAAAAAAAAAAAAAGAAAAAAGAAAAAAACTAAACATAAAAAAGGAAATTTATAAGACATTATTTGAATTTAGATTTGACAGCCTTTTAGAAACAAGCCAACACAATGTAACTAAAAGAACTAAATCCCACTTCATGACACTGGCCTGGAAACTTTATATACTAAGATCAGCTTGCTTCTGGCTATTTGCCCCCCCATCCCAAAAAAAGTCTAATACAGGCCAAGTGAGGTTAATGAAAGTAAAAGCAAAAGGCTATGACATACATTAGGGCTCTTTTGACCTGTGTAAGGTAAACCTGAGATTGTGACTTTCTTTTTTGGGTCCGGTCATGGGGGCCTGAACTCTGGGCCTGGGCACTGTCCCCCTTAGCTCTTCAGCTCAAGGCTTGCGCTCTACCACTTGAGCCACAGCACCACTTCCGGCTT
>NW_012267234.1:585066-593342 GCF_000151885.1 Dipodomys ordii
CCCCCAAAAAAAAAAAAAACCTAAATGATTTCTTAAGAAATAAGCCTGCACTACAAAGAATATTAAGAGGGGGAATACAATCTGAAGAAAACGATAGATTAGATAGATAGATAGATAGATAGATAGATAGATAGATAGATAGATAGATAGATAGATAGATAGATAGATAGATCAGGGATCCACATCAGACAGTTATCACTAGAAGACCAACTTAGTAAGCACAGGAAGAAGGGAAAGAAAAAAAAACTTATGAAAGCAGGAAAACGACAGGAAACACAATGAACCTCTCTATAATCCCCATAAATATTAATAGACTCAATTTACCAATCAAAAGAAAAATAACTGCAGATTGGATCAGAAAACAAGATCCATCTATTTGCTGTCTTCAAGGGACCCATCTCATAGCCAAAGATAAAAACAAACTCCCAGGGTAGGATGGCGGAAGATCTACCATGCAAATGTCCCAGCAAGAAGGTATCCTGATATCTTACAAAATAAACTTTTCGTTAAAATACAAAAAGACAAAGAAGGACATACATACATACAGGGAACAACCCAAGAAGAGGATTATCACTATCATCAATTTATACTCTCCAAACATTGGGGCACCCAAATACGTTAACCAAGTATTCTCAGGCTTGCAGGGAAAACTAGCTCCAAATACAATAATACTAGGAGACTTCAATACTCCACTCTCACCAAAGAACAGGTGTACCAACCAGAGGTTTGGCAAAGGTGCCGCCAAATTAAATGATGCCGTATCTCAAATGGACTTAATTGACATCTACAGAGTTTTCCACCAAAAAACAAACCCAATACATTCTTCTCAGCAGCTCATGGAACTCTCTCCAAAACAGATCATAATTCATAAAGAATTTAAACAAATACAAGAGGATCAACATAATCCCTTGTATTCTATCCAATCTTAGTGAAATCAAGCTAATTCTCAAATACATGGAAATTGAACAGCAGCACACTTCTAAAGAACACCTGGGTCACAGAAGAAATTTACAAGTCCTACAATTCAATGAAAATGAATATACGTCACAAAGTAACCTTTGAGACATAGCAAAAGCAGTCCAAAGAAGCAAATTCATTGCTCTCAGTGCACACATCAAGAAAACAGAGATAGAACAATAATCTCATGATGCAACTAAAATGTCTAGAAAAGCAAGAAAATAGAATCCAAAGTTACTAGATGGAGCAAGATAACCAAAATAAGAGCTGAAATAAATGAAACAGAGACTAAGAAAACTATAAGTAGAAAAAAAGCTGGCCTTTTGAAAAAAAAATCAAAATCAACAGACCTTTTGCAAAATTAACTTAAAAGAGAGGAGACCCAAATCAATAAGATCAGAGATGCCACAGGAAAAATTACAACAAACATCCGGTGCCAGTGGCTCCTGTAATCTGAGCTACTCAGGAGACTAAGATCTGAGAATCACGGTTCAAAGCCAGCCCGAGTAAGAAAGTCCATGAGACTCTCATCTCCAATAAACCACTAGAAAACCAGAAGTGGCGCTGTGGCTCCAGTGGTAGAGAGCTAGCCTTGAGCTGAAGAGCTGAGGGACAGTGCCCAGGCCCAGGATTCAAGCCCCATGACCAAAAAAAAAAGGAAAAATGAGCCAAGATCAAAAACCACAAACTCCATTGACATGGAAAAGGCCTTTGATTAAAATACAACATCCATTCATATTAAAAATTCTGGAGAAAATAGGAATAGAAGGAACATTCCTTAAAACAATTAAAGCCATACAGGACAGACCAATAGCCAATATACTAAATGGGGAAAAACTAAACAAGGAAGGATGCCTACTCTCTCCACTCCTCTTCAATATACTTCTGGAATCCTTAGCCAAAACAGTAAGGCAAGAAAAGGACATTAAAACGATCCACACAGGGAAGAGACAAATTAAACTATCCCTATTTGCAGATAGCATGATATTATGCCTTAACAATCCCAAAACAAAGCAATCACTAAATGAGCAAGGGAGCTAAAGAGAGACTTCTCAGAAGAAGAGATAAAAATGGCAAAGAAACACATGAGGAAAAATGTTCATCATCCCTGGCTGTAAAGGAAATGCAAATAAAAACAACCCTGAGATACTACCTTACCCCAGTCAGAATAGCCCACATCTTAAATTCAGCCAATGACAAATGCTGGTGAGGATGCGGAGAAAGAGGAACCCTATTGCATTGCTAGTGGGAATGTACACTTATACAACCACTTTGGAAAGCAGTCTGGAGGGTCCTCAGAAAGCTAAATATAGACCTCCCCTATGACCCAGTCATACCACTACTAGCCATCTACCCTGAGCAACAGGAACCAGGATACAAGTACACATGCACCTCCATGTTCACTGCAGCACTGTTCACAATAGCCAGGATATGGAAACCACCCAGATGATCCACTACAGATGAATGGATCCAAAAACTGTGGTACCTATATACAATGAAATATTATGTAGCCATTAGAAAGGACAGATAATGGCATTCTCAGGGAAATGGATGGAGCTAGAACAAATCATTTTGAGTGAAGTAAGCCAAGAGCAGAGAAACAAACAGCACATGGTCTCCCTAATATGCGAGTGTTAAAACCAAAATGCAAGGACTCAAGAAACAAAGGATCTCTACTTAATTTGTTGTATCATTTTTAAATGATTCCATGTTCTTGACCACATATATGGTGTGGGTGTAGGTATGGGCACACGCGCATGCGCGTGCATGCCTGAGGAAAACTAGGAGGGCACAGAATCAGAGAGAAATGGGAAAATATACAACAGAGGGGCCCATTAGCTGCATGGACATTGATGAAAATGAAGTAAGCAACTCAATGGCAGTGATGAGAGGGAGGGACAGAAAGAGGGACAGAAAGAAATGTACATTATTACCCCATGTGGAAGAGACAGTTGTACTGTCAAAGCTCATAGAATTCACACACACTATAGACCATGATAATGACAACTTGCCTTGTGAAGGTTAAAAATGTTTGCAGCCAAGCGCTGCTGTCTCATGCCTGTAATCCTAGCTACTCAGAAGGCTGAGATCTGAGGATCTCTGTTCAAAGCCAGCTCAGCAGGAAAGTCCATGAGACTCTTATCTCCAATAAACCACTCACAAAACTGGAAGTGGTGCTGTGGCTCAACTGGTAGAGCACTAGCCTTGAGCTGAAGAGCTGAGGGACAGCGCTCAGACCCAGAGTTCAAGCCCCATAACCAACTTCAGCTATAGTCTCTTGGAACAACTCAAAAATCGGTCACCAATAAATATTAAAATCCACTTACCACACTACGAATGCTGGACTCTAAGACTTTGGCAACAAAGGGCACTACATATAGCAATTCTTGCTGTCCTTTAACATAAGCCTCTAGCAGCAAAGATTTCACATCCAAATCCTAGGAAAAAAAGATATTTTCAAGACTTGGTGGTATCTACTACCCAAAAATAAAGTTCAAGATAAAGCATTCAAAAATTATACAAGGAAAGGCATCTCACAGAGCTTCTTCTCCCAAATACGAATCAATATAGTATCAGAATCTTGCATTAGAAAAAGGAAGCAGTAAATAATATCACAACTTATTGGCTTTCCTATAGCCAGCAGCATACTGTTAGATCATAGGTAGAAAAACAGGAATTCAAAATAGGCCAAAATCTTACAAAAAAAACCCAAAGTAATCATTAAAATAACCCCACAAAGTCGAGATATTTAGATATAATATACTGTATGAATATTTTCAAACTGTACATAAATCTTCAGCTGAAACTCACAGTATGTAAGATGGGCTTATTTTTAGCTAATGTGATCATTCCCAGCCAATGTCCCAAATTCTTCAGCAAAGAACGATCTGAAAAATTGGCTGCAGCTTTATCAGAGGTTAGGAGCACCTAAAATAGTGTAAGATCAAGAAAGAAATGACAATAAATTTAAGAAAATTCTCGATTCAATGTTTGAGAATTTTATTATTTGTTGTTTTTTTTTAGCCATTATTTCCAACAACATGCCCAAAGTAATTGTTACATATGACCTATTATTTTGCTTTGTTCAACAGAAAACAGTGGCTTTTTGGAGGACAGTGGGGGGTCCACTGTGGGGCCTCAATTCTTGGACCTGGGCGCTGTCCCTCCACTCTTCAGCTCAAGTCTAGTGCTCTACCACTTGAGCCACAGTGCCACTTCTGGCCTTTTTTGCTTATTTGGTGCTGAGGAATTGAACCCAGAGCCCCATGCATTTAAAGCAAGCACTCTACCACCAAGCCATCTTCCCGGCCCAACAGTGGCATTTTTAATAGTAAGTCTTTTAAGGGGCTGGAGATATAGCTACAGTGGTTGAGTGTGTGCTTAAAATGTGAGGGCGCCGAGTATGATCTCTAATACAAATGAGTGAATGAATGAATGAATGAGCAAACAACCAAGATCTTAAATTTTACCTCAGCCCAGGTAGGAACTTTCTGATATAAGACTATCCTTTCTACCAGATAATAAAAGCTAAAGATTTCATGTCCCTTAACTCCACAATGCAACAACTGAATGTCACATATCAGCTGTGCAACAGAAAGAGCCAGGAATTCTTTTGCACTACAGCGTAACCAAGAATGAGGAAAATCTCATCATAGGTTTAAATATAGTGCTGGTTTCTAATACAATCCCAAGTCGCTCAACAAATAGTGATTGACAATTGTTTTTTTTTTTTTTGGAGTCCGGTCGTGGGGCCTATCCCTCAGCTCTTCAGCTCAAGGCTGGCGCTCTACCACTTGAGCCACAGCGCCACTTCCGGCTTTTTTCTTTGTGCTTATGTGGTGCTGAGGAATAGAACCCAGGGCCTCATGCATGCAAGGCAAGCACTCTACCACTGAGTCACCTTCCCAGCCCAGTGATTGACAATTGCATACTAGTTTGTACTTAAAAAAAATTTTTTTTCCTTCTAAAAAGTGACTTAGAAATTAAAAACCCTTAGCTAGGTGCCAGTGGCTGATGCCTAATTAATCCTAGCTACTCCAGAGTCTGAGATTTGAGGATCGAGGTTTGAAACCAGCCTGGGCAGTAAAGTCCATGAAACTCCAATCTCCTCTTAACAACTAAAAAGCCAAAAGTGGAGCTGTGGTTCAAGTTGTAGAGTGCTAGAGCCTTCAGCAAAATAGTTCAGCATTAGTGCCCAGACCCTGAGTTTGAGCCCCAAGAACAGCACCAAAAAAAGTGGAGAACTAAGATCATACTGCAAATAAATTCCAGAATGGGGAAACAGAAACAGTGATGCCACATAGAATATGTAAAGTAATATGCTATTGTTATGTGTAACAGATAATGAAATTCTAAAATCAAGGGAAAATGAAAAGTTTAGAATAATTACATTCAATATAAAAAACACAAATGCCTATAAGATTAATCTTTTTGAAATTTAGGTCTACATTTGAAGCAAAACCTAGAGCAATTTCCATAGATCTTTACTATAGACAATATAGGAATAGCTAAATGTTAAGTATTTTCCAGTTTAAACCAATAATTAAAGGAAATACAAGAAATAACTCTTACTTTGATATTTCTGTAGGTTTCATTCAGAACCATCTTATTAAATTCAGGATTCTTCAGTGTATCAAGGAAGTTTGAATACAGGCTGTGAAAGTTTGGCTCAATACTGACTCTCTTCATAACCAGATACTGTGAAACCCAAGGCATAAATTCTTCCTTCACAGTTTCTTTAAGTTCTTCAACCTAGCCAATTAACAAGACATATACAGCATAGAATTATACTAACATTGCATAAGGTTTGGATTCTATAAATCATTTTATAACACAAGACTAAGCACCAAGCTTTGTTTTTCCAATGACAATTGATGCTAGTCCTAGAGCTTTAACTAAGGGCCTGGGCACTGCCCCTGAGCTTTTGTACTCAAGGCTAGTGTTCTACAACTTGAGCCACAGCTCCACTTCCTTAAACTCATTTCTTTACGCTTAATGTTGAACACTGTCATTTCAAAGTAGCATATACTCTCAGCTATTATTCTTCATGCTTTTCACAAAATTCACTTCAGTTAGCCACCTAATACTCCCTGAGTACTTGCTGAGAGAAATTGACTTATAGATAAGTGAACAAATGAGTTCTTCTATTTCCACAATAATATCAAGCTTTGTTTCCTTCCTCAAAAAGCCTGTACCTCACTACATAACAATATAAATCATAGTTTATGTGTGTCAATAAAACCACTAGTTGTAGATTCACAGTTCCTTTGCTTTCTTCTACCTCTACCTTCAAAAGTCAGTTTTTTATTTTGAGATGAAGTCTCATTTTGTTTTCCCAGGTTGGTCTCAAACTCCGGTGCTCAAGGGAATCAGGGAATCTCACACTTCAGTCTTCTAATAGCTGGCACTACAAGTATGCATTACAACACCAATTGTACAGTATTTTAAAAAACAGACAAAATAAATGTCTCAGACCATAAAGAAAAGAAAAAAGGCATTTATCAAGTATACTACCATGCTCACCTTCTGTGTCATATTTGACTGTGAGAGATTATTGAAGATAAAAGCAATTTTCTCCTGAATATTTTCTGGGGGCTCCACAATTCTCTCAGTTTGATCTGTGGCCACAAGCAATGTATCTATATTTGTAGTATTGATGGAAGGCTAAAAAAAATAATAGTAATAATAATAAAAGACATGAGGTAACTTGAAATGCTTCCTTGGAAATACCTGAAGACTGTATAAAATCAGTTAGTATAAAATGGGTGCTGGTGGTTCACACCTGTAATCCTAGCTACTGAGGCTGAGCTCTAGGGATTGGAGGTAGAAGCCAGCAGGGGCAAGAAAGTCCATGAGACTCTTATCTCCAATAAACTACTCAGAAAATGCCAGAAGTGGAGTGGTGCTCAAGTGATAGAGAACTAGCTTTGAGCACAAGGAAGTTCAGGGATAGCACCCAGGCCCTGAGTTCAAGCCCCAGGATGATAAAAAGCAAAATAAAATGATATACATGACATGACTGTGCAGTAGCAGAAGAATAGGATTATATCTAACTGTTAATAGTGGCTGCCTCTGGGAAATGAGAGGGAGGAGATACAGACAAGGAGGAATGCTGGTCTTTGTGGTTAAAATAAAATTAAAATATATGCTTGCTACTAGATATATTACACTAAATCTTGGGAGAGAGAAGAGACCTACTTACTGGCACGTCTTTCTTAAAGCTGACTCCAGTTGGCCTGGTGACTGTAACCGTTTTAGCAACAGTGGTGGTGGTTGAGGTGGTTACCATAGTGTTAACCTGACCAGCAAGAGGAGCTTTGGCTGGAACCTGGGCTTGAGCCTGGGCCTGAGCCAGTGCAATACTTCCAGGGGTTGTGATAGAGCCCTGCATTTTCACAGGTGGATCTCTAGATTGTTGTCCATACTCGATATACTAATGAATAGGGAAATGAAGCAAAATAAAAGAGTCCTTAGAACAGATTAAAACTTTTGATTGATAAGACTTTCACTTAATAATTTCAGAACTCCTTTGGTACATCTATGTTCCTTCATCCTTTCCCCATTGTGGTTAATTACATATAAGCAGATAAAATATCATTGACTCCTGTAAAGATAAAATATTAGTATGCTAAATATTTATTAGAAAATACATCTAGCAAAGGAAATAGTAGACCAAAGTATCTGAAAAATTTTTTATCCATGAAATCTCCAAAACTTACAGAGCAAACGGATCCACTTTCAATGAACACTGAATAAACTAAAGCATACAAAACACACTATAGGCCAGGCGCTGGTGGCTAGCTCACACCTATAATCCTAGCTACTCAAGAGGCTGAGATCTGAGGGAACAGTTCAAAGCCGGCCTAGGCAGGAAAAGTCCGTGAAACTCTTAACACTGGAAGTGGTGCTGTGGCTCAAAGTGGTAGAGCACTAGGCGCTGAACAGTGCCCAGGCCCAGAGTTCAAGCCCCAAGACCGAATTTAAAAAAAAAAAAAAAATAGGACTGGGAATGTGGCTTCGTGGTAGAGTGCTTGCCTAGCATGCATGAAGCCCTCTATTCCTCAGTACATAAACAAAAAAGGCCAGAAGTGATGCTGTGGTTCAAGTGGTAGAATGCTAGCCTTGAGCACAGAGGCTCAAGTACAGTGCCCAGGCCCTGAGTTCAAGCTCCAGGACCTGCAAAACAACCACAAAAAAACACACTATAAGAAGTGATGCTAGGGGAAACAAAGGAGGAGGCTACAATGCTTGATAAGAAATGTACTCATTATCTTGCCCATGTAATTGTAACCTCTCTGTACAGTATTTTCACAAAAAAA